>NC_089741.1:77373861-77393861 GCF_040412425.1 Macrobrachium rosenbergii | reverse complement strand
GTGGATCATCTGGATGAACAGAGCACTCAGGTGGATCATCTGGATGAACAGAGCACTCAGGATCATTAGGAGGAGTAGTGTAAGGGAAAGTGTAAGCTCCTAGTAAATCATCTTCAGAAACCATTGTCCTAAAAACTTCCTCTGGAAGTACAGCTGACCATAAACCTACTCTGGCCTTTACACCAAAGAGTGCATTGTATGGGGATTGTTTAATCCCAGAATGGTAACTTGTGTTCTTTTGAAAGCACAAACTTGAGACCCATTGGCCAGTCACTTGTATCATTATCACCGTGCCATGAAATTAGCATGTCTTTTATATCACAGTTGAGGCGTTCAACTGATCCCTGACTATGCGGATGCCTTGCTTTATGAATTTTGGGTAGGCCACAAATAACGCCAAAGGAAGAGCCAGTGGAAAAGAGTTGACGATAAGTTTCTTCGTTAATGACACTGTCCTTCTTCAAGGTTCTCAGAAACCGATTGATTTTGTCTTCGGTACAAAAATTGTGAGACCAGATTATAATTCGAAAATGGAAACTATCCTTAATGACCATACAAATTCATGAAGACAGGTGTACCAGACTACCAAAACATTTTGCGTACCTCAGACAAAATCAGTCAGTTTCTGATACCCTTGAAGAAGGACAGTGTCATTAACGAAGAAACTTATTGTCAACTCTTTTCCACTGGCTCTTCCTTTGGCGTTATTTATGGCCTACCCAAAATTCATAAACCTAGTGTGCACCTCCACCCTATTCTAGCGCCTTACAATACTCCCAATTATCAACTTGAGAAATTTTTAGTCCCATTGCTGGAACCTTTAACTAGGAATCAATATACTGTTGCCAACTCAAAAACGTCCAAAGAATCTATACTCTCCCAAGATTCTGATACATTCATGGCGAGCTTAAATGTTGAATCCCTTTTTACCAATGTTCCTGTTAGGGAGACCATTAACATAATTTTAGACAAGTTATTTCCCGAACCTGATTCATGTTTTCATAATTTTAACCGTCTTACTTTTTAATCTCTTTTAGAAATGGCAGTGCTGGACACCACCTTTATTTTTAATGGTGATTTATATACACAAGTGGAGGGCATGGTTATGAGTTCTCCATTAGGCCCTACCTTTTCCAATATCTTTATGTACTCGCTGGAAAAGCGCTTTTTAGATGAGTGCCCTCTGTCCTTCCGCCCACTGTTTTATAAAAGATACGTTGGCGATACCTTCACAATTTTCAGGCGTAATTTTGACTGTGATTCATTCTTAGAATTTGTTAACCCGTATCACCTATATATTAAGTTTACCCTTGAAAAGGACGTGAACGACCGTCTTTCATTTTTAGACGTAGAAGTCTTTTGTGAAAACAAACAGTTTTATACTGCTTTTTTTTTTTTTTTTAGAGAGAAACAGATATTTACAGGTTTGGGAACTAATTTTCATAGCTCTTGTTTTCGCAATTTTAAATTTAACTCCATTTTTACTCTTGTATATAGAGCTGTATCCCTTACATCTAACTGGTCTGTTTTTCATAAGGAAATTACCTTTCTTCTAACATATTTTACTGATAACTGCTTTCCTACCAAGCTCGTCAACAGGATTATTTACAGGGTTCTTAATAAAGAGTTTTGCACTAGCGCTAATAAAATGAATGTTCCTAAGCTACCCTTTTATGCCCGATTCCCATACTTGCACGATGATTCTTTTAGGGCTGAATTTACTACCATTGTATAAAAATGCTTTGGTGCATTAAATGTTAAACTTATCCCTATTAATCCACTCACAATTGGCTCCTTGTTTCGATTTAAAAATCGGTTTTGCCCCTTCATGTTCTGTGGTGCAGTGTACAAATATTCTTGTCCCAGATGTAGTCTGGGAACTTACGTGGTTTCTTCTCAGAGGATGATGAGAGTTCGCATAGACTGCCACAAGGGAGTTAGTTTCCGTACTGGATGTTCACTATGGAATCCCGATCAGTCCAGTATACGTGAACTAGCAAAAAAAGGAAAGTTCCCACTAAATATGATAATTTCATTACTGTGGGTCAAAACTCCAGCCCAAATGAATTATTGATCCTCGAGTCTGGCTTCATCAAACAGCTTGTTCCGCAGTTGAACACCCAATCCGCCTCCATGCCCTTGTACCTTTCTTAACCTGTTGTTTTTGTGTATATTCTTTTATTTTTTGTTTATCTCTGGCCATGGTAGGTCGACCCCCAGTGTTCCTCAAATATTTCTTAACTTTTTTTTTTATGTGAACTTTCAGTCAACATAATTGTGTTTTTAATTTCTTGTGCAATTTTGTCAGTCTTAAGTGTACTTTTACGTATGTGTGAAGCTTTAGGTTTCATTTTAATTAGTATATAAACGATTTTTTAGACAACTATCAAATTCACATACTTTTATTGGTCGTTATATATTGTACAGAACCCTGAGGATGCATTCAGCTGAATGTGAAACGCGTCGGAATAAATTGTAGTACTTCACCATGTTTGTTCCTGCTCCTGCTAACTGGTATATATATATATATATATATATATATATATATATATATATATATATATATATATATATATATATATATATATATATATAAAGGCAATTACAAAGGAAAGCAAAGCAACGTAGTGGTGATAGCCCTTTCGACTAACTATTCTTTACTTATCAGGCTGATAGAAATATAAAAATAAGTTTACAAAGAAAGCTCGTATAAATGACAAATGAAGATTATACAGGGAAAGATACTCACAACCAAAAAATGACACCGTGGAAAGAACAAGCTAATTGCATATGTTATAAAAGTACAACTCAATAATTCTCCTTATGGTAAATAATAGCAATTTTTGTAAAGTGAACATTTTCACAAAAATATATATATTAAACTTAGGAATATATAGAAAATATAATTAGGTAATAACTAATTAGTAATTAAGCCAGTGATTTTATCTTCAAGGTCATTCTTGAACATTTTACTGATAAATGGGTCCAGATAATACATGCCAGGGCTGAGGTTAAAATTGCAACTGGAAATTAGCTGTATAATCGTTTATTCTAAAAGATTTTGTGAAGAGAAATCTTTCGATCTGACAATCAATGATTTTTCAGTCCAGTTTATCCTGTGAGAGTTCTCGCTTAAGTGAATGGATATTGCATTGGATGTTTCTCCAGTTTTGACAGAATACTTATAATGTTTAATTCGTACTTCTAAATCCTTACAGGTTTGGCTATTATAAAAAGAGGGGCAGGCCAAGCATGGACTTTTATATATTATGTTTTTGCTTTCCATAGGGCTATTATTTATTAACATTCCTTTTAGTGTGTTATTATAGGAAAACACCAGGTTGACATTAAAAGATTTTAACAATGATTTTATGGTTTCAAAACCACAAAAATAAGGCAAGCTAAGAATGTTCTTAGGGGTGTCTTTCTCCAAGTTACTTTCACTACAAAACTTTTTGTGGGCTTTATTATAGCATATGTGTAGGATACCATAAATTTGTCCCTCTTTTTCTAATGTATTCACTTTCTTGATCCAAATACTGGGGATTGACAATGCACAATACTCGTAAAAATATAGAAGAAAAATTTTATATTTTGATATTAAGGGGGGTGGCCTGAATAAAAGTGAACATAAGTTAAGTTGTTTGTTGGTTTCCTATAAATGCTCGATTTGCATTGAAATTGTTCTCTTTGCATTAAAACATTTAGACAAGGAGGCAATTGTCTTTTTCTAAATTTAAAGTAAACTTAATGGATGGTACCTGGTTATTCAAAGTAGAAAGTAAATAATTTACATCAATACCAACAGGCAAAACAACTAAAATATCGTCAACATATCTATACCACTTTAAAGGAGTGTATATGATATTAGGTAAATTTCGTTTTTCAAAGAATTCCGTATACAAGTTTCAGAGGAGTGTGGAGAAAGGGTTGGCCATTGCCATACCAAATATTTGTTGGTAGAATTCACCATTTAAAATAAACTTACAATCACAAATGCACAACCTACTGAGTGAAATACTAGAGGTAATTCATGATGGATTAGTTCATTACTAAGATACCCCAAAATAGAATCTTAAGAGACTTTAGTCAAAGTGAACAAACATCAAAACTAACAAATCTATCATTGGGGAAAAATATTATTTTGCTTAATTTACAAATAAATCTAGGGAATTATATGTGTGAGAAAGGGATATAATTCCAAGCAACGGGGACAAGAGCTTGGTAATATATTTTGAAAGTTTATATGATATTTAGCCAACAGTACTGATAATAGGCTGCATAGGAATATTTTCTTTGTGTGTTTTTACTAATCTGTACAAGTAAGGCAACGGTGGAAATTTTACTGACAACTGACCTATTAGATCTTTTTTTATTATTAAGTCGTATCATCATCCAGCAGGGCTTGCATATGTGATATGTAGTAAGCTTTATCTAAGATTACAGTACTATTTGACTTATCAGCGTATTCAGAGCAGCACTAAATACGTTACTAGATGATGCCACACCACCCCGACATACTTATAATTATGATGACTATATTGCATGGAAAACTAGACGTACGTATGAAACGATCAAGCAGACGAGCACTAGACTTAAAGAATCTCAGAATGTCCAAGCAAAGTACTATGACAAAAATACAGCTAAACCAGAAATTGTAGTAGATGCTCAGGTACATGTTAAGAATCATATTCCAGAAGGTCCTAATGTAAAAGTGTCCCCAAAATTTCATGGTCCTTATAGAGTATTAGAGGCGTTAAAATTAAATAAGGTAAAGGTCATAAGTGACAGTGATCTAAAGGAAAGAATTGTTCATTATTGTCATGTAAAGGTAATAAAAACAGACGCTTGGTCCAATGAAAGAATGAAGGAATGGTTGAAACAAGATAACAGGAACAAATAACTTATAACTTAAGAAAAAGATAAAAATTTTGTAAAGTATTGAACTATTATATATAAACAATATATGTAGATATTAAAATACCCCATGTATATAGAATATCTGATACGGCTTATTCTTACAGATACAAACATGCAGTTCTTCTTGATTATCATAACACTGCTTTACGTGTCATCTGAGGTGGGGATACGGAAAGGTGCACTACTGAAGAAAAAGGGATCTGTGAAATTAATCAAAGACTTGGGGATTGTGAGCATAGATATTACATCAGTGCTTGTCAATGGAATGACGTTGAAAGATGTTCAAAGGGAATTAAAATCAATAATTAAAAAAAGTGAAAATAACAGTGTCTGACCATTTTTGGAAAAACTAGATAGTGACATAGGAAGCGTGTTAAATACAAGATCCTAAAGATCCCTCTTAACTTTTATAGGAACAGCACTTAATCAAATCTTTGGTGTAGCAACTTATTCTAATGTAGAAAAAGAAAGCGCACGCATAGATAAATTGGAAAGGTGGGCAGCAACAAGGGGCATTGTTTTGAATAGAATGATTAAATCTCAAAACTTAAATAACCAAGAGTTAAAAAAACTAAAGGTATTCATTAATGCAGTCAACAAAAATATTAGTGAAGAAGTAAGTAAATTAGAGATCAACAGAACCTAAGTACTTTCATTAGTATTGTCAGAACTCTCTTGCAAGTTCATAGAGACCTATTAAATGCCATTTTGTTAGCTTATAAAGGAATATGAAGCCCACCATTAATGACTCCCAGTGAGCTAGAAAGCATAATGAATTATTTTTTTTGGTAGAGGGGCATTATACCACTATGGTAAAGGATATCATGGTCTACTATAGTTTGATAACCACCAAGGTAGTTACAAACAAGATTATTTTAATGTTACCATTTAATAAAAAAGATGCAGATGTACTGATGTCCATACATCCTTTCCCCATGTTGATAATGGAAAATGTTATCATCTCAAACGCCAACAACATCAATTTTGCATTAGAAGAACATGGGCTAATGATGCCTTTTATTACTGATATTCAGTTAAAGGATTGCATAATTTTGAGGGATAAGGAGTACATCTGCAACCTTGACAACCTTTACGAAACTACTAATGCCTATCTCTGTGTTCAAGAAATAATTGAAAACAAAATTCAAGAAAAAGCTTTGTGTACACAATTATCCAAACATGATTTTGTTTCCATCCTAGTAGAACAGTCAATTTTTGTGTTTTAACTAAATACTGTAACAGCAACAATTAACTGCCATAATATAAGTACTGGAATTAATTTCAGTAATGCTCATGCTTTTGATAAATCTTGCAAGTTAGTTATTCCAAATAAATTATATTATGAACCTCATGTTTTCACAGAAATTAAATTAAAAAAGCATGCCCCATACATGAACTACTCTGATGAAGTTGAAGATTTTAAGTTATCTCAAGTTAGAGTTAAAACAACTGAAAGAGTTACCATTAGTAGATGAGTTTTTCTATTACAAAGAAAAGGTTTGACCAATTCTATCTCTGTTCAATTTAATCATAATACTAGTTGTGATTGTAGCGTTTGCAATTTAGTCAAACATGTTGTGATTTCAAATATTGAAAAGATTATAACAGAAATAAAAAGGGCCAATGAAGAAGTAAAGTGATCTTATAGACATGATTTATTACTGATTTCTTTATATATCATTGATTGCATTATATATTCACTATTACAATTAACCATTTTTTTACACTGCGGTAGTTCATTGTGTGTGTGTATATATATATATATATATATATATATATATATATATATATATATATATATATATATATATATATATATATATATATATATATATCTTTTGATTCATGGTATAAGATGTGAATTTTCTACAAAATATTCTTGATTTGATTTTTTTTTTTACATTACTACATTGACACAGTTTGTGGAATTTGTATTTTTTTTGAGAGTGTTACTTAATGAGCAATCATATAAGTGCTTGGTTTTATGTGTAGATTTGCAGTCATCCATTTGAACTGTATTCTTATTGTTACACTGAAGGCAGTGTGAGATAGCGTGACTGAGTGATGTAGTGATGTTAGGGAAATGAGAGAGAGAGAGAAATGTAGAGAATAAAGGAGAGGCAGAGAGAACAATGATAATGCCTAAAGCTGTTGTTATTGCCGTGAACTAAAGATATGCTGACCAAAGTAGTAAACCATCTTGCAAGACCTCAAAACATTGAGCAAGTATATCGCGCCTAAAGCCATAAAACTGATCATAAAACTTGGAAACTGTGGTCTTGTGATAAGCTTACCCAAGTCATGAGTCAGCACCGCCAAAAAAAGCTAACATCAGCCAGCTCCATAACCCTGAGTTTTCATGGAAATTCCAGGAAATTGGGGGTTGGACAAAGTGATGTACTTCAACACCCTCCAATCAAACATTCTAGGGAGGGGTCTTTTACACTCCCTCCTAAGATCATCTCCAATCAAGTCCTCTAAGGGAGATTTGAATCACACCCACTGCAGTCCTTCCTGATCATCTGTTTGAAGGGGAGGCCTTGCAGATAAATCTTCCAATAGGACTAGAAGGAGATGGAGATTGCAGATAACAAGAAATCCAGGGGTTCGAGAGCCAGGAGAGCAACAGAAGAGAAGCAGATTCGAGCAACGTCCACCAGGGAGAGTACTTCTCCCCTTGCTTTCATGTTTCCCATATAGACTGAGTGAACTAATTTCACAAGAGTGATTTCGTTTATACCACTGTAACATGTTAATTTGTACTGATCTTTTATAATCTTTATAAGAGATATTTCATTATTAAAGTGAAGAAATTACCGAACTCATCTCTATGCGCCATCCTGAAAGATATCAGTACTTTAGGATTATTTCTCTTCAAAGAACAGACTGTAGGGCGAGAGAGAGAGGTGCTGTGGACACAGAAGAATCTTGAAGGTAAAAAAGTGGAAGAATAACAATACGTAAAAGGGACGCATATCAAGAGAGAGAGAGAGAGAGAGAGAGAAGAGAGAGATTCTATCAGCTGTCATTCAGAGTTTTCCTGGGCATCACTAGTTTGGTCAGCTAATATATATATATATATATATATATATATATATATATATATATATATATATATATATATATATATGTGTGTGTGTGTGTGTGTGTGTGTGTGTGTGTGTGTGTGTGTTACCGTCAATGTCTAAATCCAGACAATTTGTAAAGTGCCGTAAGACTTCATTTAACTGTTTGGACTTGATTTGTTCAGTGGTGATATGGTATGGGAGATTTTAGTTTAGTCCCTCTTAGGTTTGTGAAGGTCCCATTTTCTATGTATGAGTTTGGATTTTGGAATTCAATGTGACTTATTCATTTAATGAATCAGTGCTTTGTTAGATTTCCAAAATAAACTCTATTTTCGTAACTCGAGAGTTCATTCAGTGGCCTTCAGTGTTTATGAGCTATTGCAGAGAGAGAGAGAGAGAGAGAGAGAGAGAGAGAGAGAGAGAGAGAGAGAGAGGTAAGTTTATAGGTTAGTTGTATCATTCCCTCCCTCTCCGAGGATTTTTTTTTTGGGGGGGGGGGGGATAACAGGTGGTGGCAGCGTAAATTGATAGATAGCCAGATGGATAGGTTATGGGTTATGCGTCCGAAGAGACATATCTTACAGTACAGTAGGTCGTTATATTATGCTCAACAGATAGGTCGATTGTATACAGTAGGTGATGTTCAGCTCTGGTAGGTTGGCAATATTGTCATCTAAGAATAGGTATTGATGGTTCAGCGATTCGGTTTAGGGTGAGGTCTGTGAAACACACTCTGGTCACTCTTTCTTGAGTGTGGGAAAGAATGGTGTACCGGTATGTGTTTAATGATGGGTCACGGGCGCTGGTGTTTACTGTGTGTTTATGGATGATACTTGGCTTTAGTTTATCTTGGGGAGTTTTCGGGGAAGAAGTTAGTGTGCACAGTGTGTTTAATTGTGTTGTCTCGTCCTTTAATATTTGTTAAATACGTGCAAGCGTATTTCTGTGCAGACAATTTTTTTTTTTTTGGGGGGGGGGATGATTTCGCACTGTGGTTGCCAAGCAGGAGGATCTGTAAGTGTTCAGTTATCGCCTTGGTGTTTTTATTTTTTCTCTCTTGGTGTGTGTGTTTTTATTTTTTCAGGAATACGGCGCAAATATCTGTTATCTTGCGTTACCATTCGGCAAAATCCTTTTCCTCTAGTTATGATTATTTGATTTTTTTTAATTGGGATTGCATGCTTTAAACTTTTTTTTTTTAGTTACATTCATACGTGTTTTATTTTGGTTACATATGTGTGCGTATGTAAAGGTATTGTGTCTGGGGCTAGAGTTGGGGGTGTGAGCTTACTCTGCAATTTTCGCCTTGGCAACCGGAGTCGAAGATGGGATGCTTCTCAAATGTGTTGCGCGCAGTGATTTTTCTGTTTGATCTTGCAAAGCAAGGAGTTACTGGGGGTAGGGAGGAACTGGGTGCATGAGAGGGAAGGGTGAGTCTGTGATTTGTTATTTGCATTTTGTTTTTTCTTCTCATAGAATTACTGTGGGAGTGTAATAGGTGATTTATATGGGTTAATCTTTATTATCGGGTGGTTTGTAATGAAACAAAGGGAGTTCAGTCTGTTTTTTTCCTTGTGTTTTTCCCTTCTCTCTTGTTCTGCAATAGTTTTTCTTTTATGAGTAGCGTATTAGTGTATTAATCAATCGCGAGCGTGTTTATATTTTACGCAATGTGGCGTATTTAATGAGGTGTGACTTGTAATTTAGGGCAGTGTAGCGGGGATTTTTCTGCTTCTATAAGCGTTCGTCTGCCTTTGTTTCAGGTTGGTGTGCTCAGCAGTTTTTTGCCTTTTGCATGGCAACTGATTAGTCGGGGATGCCGCTGCGGTGAGTTTTTCCTCCAGTGCCGAGGGGAGGATTTCTTCCTTTTTTTCTTGTCAGGTCTCGGTCTGACGACAATAGCTGTGGCTTTTTCGCTTGCATAAACATTTATCTGTGTGGGGGGTCAAGCGTCCACACCTCCTTTGCAATTTCAGCGTTTATCGCTTGCAAGCAGTGAGGGTTTTGTGGAGGGATAATTTTTCTTGGGGGGGAGTATTCTTTTTTTTTCTCTTCCTCTGTCTTTCTTTCGTTGTGGGATCTGGTGATTCGCATGTTAGCCTTGCCCTCAGCCATTTAACTGGGTTACTGGCGCGGCTATAAGGAAGGAATCGACCCTTGTTGATTTTTTTTTTTTTTAATATTTGTGTATCAGGATGATGATAATGTTATTTTTTCTTTGAGTGTTTTTGCTTCTTTTGTTTTTCCATTTTTGGGTAGATTTAAAGAACATTATATGATGGTTTAATAATTTAGATATTTGAGATCAGGCCGGATTTGTTGGCCGTAGATAGAAAGTGTGCAAGGGTTGTTTTTATATTATATACATTTGCAGTCGGGGAAGGTTTTTACAGGGGTGTGGAGTGGTTAACAGTCACGAAGAATCCAGAAAGGGATATTGCTGTAGATGACAGGCGTGAATTCACGAGCGTTGTTGTTGACCCATAAAGTCACGACATATGCATCTCCTATACAACAATTTGTGTGACAAAGAGGGATATAAGTGATCTGACTTTTTTTTTATTATTATTTTTGAAGGATAATGAGATTATGCCTTCACTAGGGGGCAGATCATATCGGACTTGAAAGATAGTTTCAGCTTAGTTTCAGCTGTGAAGGTAAAAGGCTTTGTTTTATAAAGTAGCAACTTTTGCCTCCCAATTAAACGTTTTTTTATGCTTAGTTGACGGAATTTTTGCAACAACCAATGGAGTTTTTTTTTTTTTTTTTTTTTTTTTACTGAGAGGGTCGAGCTGGGCTTCTGGCATTTTTGTATCCCTGGACAACTTTTAGTGGTTGTCACGTTTTTTTTTTTTTTTTTTTCTGGCTTTTCAATGACGCCTCTGACGCTGTAGTCGGTAGTTTGGGTGGCCCAATAGACCCTGCGTCGGGTGAGTTTTTTATGTTTTTTACCCAACTTAGGAAGTATTTGTTGAAGCGTCCGTAGAGAGCGATAGAAAATCTACTCTTGCTTCTAGCAGTTTTTGTGCTGGTCGAAATGGACTGGAAGTTCTACGGGTCAAGCGACACAGTTTCGTTGTTTTTAAGCCAGGTCACACGAAGAGGCTTTGCTGGGTTAGATGTTTTGGTGTATGTACAGTAGGAGTTTCACAAACAATTAGAGGTCCTGTTCGTAGCTCAGCATGGGTAAGGATAGACATGTAACTCGGAGTGTTAGCAATAGCTATAGGATGCTATTCAGATGGGTGTTCATAGAAGGTCTAAAATAGACATGATTTTTTGGAGGGCAGAGCAGCCAAAGGGGAAAGATAGGTTGCTCGTGTCATATTGCTCTTTTGGGAGAGAATATATAAAGTTTTTTTTTTTGTATTAGGATACCATTTTAGGGACAAGTATGGTGGCTATGGTGCAACTTGGGGGTGTGGTGAGTACAGTTTTGGTGATTAAGTGTCTAATAATGGTGTTACATGGATGGAATTGTTAAACTGCAATAGTTCATTAAGGAGATATCAGAGGAATACGTTTGTTGTGGATTTTTGGAGGAATAGAGTGATGATACTGTATCAGTGGCATTATTAGGGGATCTTAATGAGTTTTTAGAGGCCGATATGGAGTTTTAGAAGAGGTTTTTAGGAATCATTTAGAATATACTGAGGGATTAGGTGAGGCGTTAGCTGAATATTATGATGTTATAGCCCTAAAAGGGAATTAACTTGGATTATCAAATGTTTTAGAACTAGGTTAGAGTTAGATGGAGGGACGAGGCCAATTTATATCCGGTCGTATAGGATTCGTTTTAAAACTGGGGAACAGGTAGAGCAAGAGGAAGGTATAATTTGGCCTAGGTCCTCGCCTTTTAATTTTCCACTCTTGGCGGTATCTCTAAGAAATTTTAATTAGTACGGTCCGTCTATGTGTACATTTTAGGTATCCAGTGGCGTGTCTACTAGAGCTATTTGTGGAGATTGGGGGCAAGATTATAAACCATCAATCGATCTCGTGCAGTTTTTTTTTTTTTTTTTTTTTGGTAGGTTCCATTTAGTGAGGAGAGTAGGATATTGAAGGCAATTTTCAATTGGTTTGTCAGGTGGCCCTATGACTTTTACGAGGTTAGTAAATACTGTTTTGCACGGACTGTTGTGGAAACGGTGTTCATTTTTTTTTATAGACTATTATGTTTGCAGCAGATTTCTTACTGGATCATTTATAGGTGCTTAGGGAGGTTCTTAGGAGGTCTAGAATGGTAGATTTTTTAGTTGAATTAGCCAAGTGTGATTTCTTGAAGAGACATATTGTATATTTAGGACATGTCGTTTCTAAAGAAGGTGTACGGATGGACATGAAGGTTAGGGCTATCGTGAATATTCCTACACCGAAAACGGAGAAACAGATCCATCATTTCATAGGTATGGCAGGATTTTTGCATGGGTTTGTGAAGGGGCTTTCTATGTTGTCAGCTCCCTTGACAGATTTTTTAAGGGATGATGTACAATTTTCATGGGGTGAAGGTCAACAGATAGCTTTTCAGAAGGTTAAAGATGTTTTAACGAGTCCTCTAGGTTTTGAGGTTTTCAGACTTATTTTGGTTGTCATTTTGTTTTTCTTATTAGTGACAGATCCCGATCATTAAGGGGTAGGTGCTTGCTTGATGCAAAATTTTGAGGGAAATTGCATCCAGTGTTTTTTTTTTTTTTTTTTTTTTTGCAGTAGAAAGTTTACAACATGTGTTAGCAATGAAGGTTTAATAGTTACAGTGGATAAGGAGGTTTTGTTTTTCGGTAGTGTCCAGTTTGGTACTTTTTAAGATGTTGTTTTTGGGGAATAATGTGGAATTGTTTACGGATGATAAGCCGTGGTTGGATCTACTTAGTAAACCTGATCTTTATTTGTGTAAGAGGGCTAGGTGGTTTTTTATAATTAGGGACTTTGATGTAAAAGTGAGGTATATAAAGGCATACATAATGTTGTAGCTGATGCTCTTAGTTGGAATTTTGTTGACACGGACGGTCACCGTGTGGGTGCTGTAATAGTGGATGTATGGACTGGGATATTAGCCTAGTAGAGGCTGAATAGCATGAAGGTGAGGTATTAGCAGATGCAAGGCGTTTCTTACAGGAGAATTAGTTAGAAGGGATTGTAATTTGCCTTTTTCAGGTCTGAAGTTAGAGGGTAATTTGTTAGTTAGGAAAATTAGGATTTGGTTGAGGGGTAGTGAGAGTAAAGGTGATACAACAGTTTGTGGCGGGGAATTTAGTGAAGTGATGTTCAGTGTTTAATTCTTGTATTTTTTTTTTTTATCCCTGGTGGTTTTTTTTTTTTCATGGTGCTTATGGGTTGGTTTACGAATTTCTTATGAGTCGGGGTTTGCCCATAGGCATTTGTTGGTGATTATAGATGTATTAACGAGGTCTGTGGAGTTTTTATTCCATTAAAGAATAAGATGGCGGAAGAGGATTGCATGTTTCAATGGGTATATTTGCCGTTATGGAGTTCTTGACATTCTTATTATTGGTAATGGGAGAGAATTTGTGGATAAGAGGCTAGAGTGTCTTGCGGAAGTTGTGGAGATCCAGAAAATTAATATTCTTCTGTATGGGCCTGAAGCTAATGGGCTGTGTGGGCGCGCTAATAGGTAAGTGCTCGAAGCCCTTAGGGTTACAATGGGTGGTAATGTTACTATTTAGGTTATGTATATTGTGGTTGTTAGGCATGGCAGAAATTCAATGCTTAGTGACATAAATGGCGTCTAGGCGTTGTTTGGTTATCCAGTTCGGAGTATATCTGATTTGTTGTCTATAGCTTCTCGTTCTGATGATGCGATTAAATCGTTAGTTACTACGGCCAAAGAGAGACATGCACATCTCATTGGTAATCTCGAGTCAAGGGCTCAATAAATGGTTGAGAAAAGTAATATGAAATCAGCCAACGCAAGATTTGCACCTGGGGATAACATGTTCTTGAAGATTAATGTCAGGAATCAGCTGAATTATAAATTAGGGCCTAAGTTTGAGGGTCCATTTCGGGTTGAGGAAATGAAGGAAATAGATGTGTTGTTCTGGATGAAAATACGGGTTCATCAAGGTTAACACATATATCTAAGATCAAGAGGACAGCCTAATTGTAAAGGGGAGCTTGTGGGTTGATTTTTTTTTCTGTCTTCTTTCTTATTTGGTTTTGTTATTTTTATTGTTTTCTTTGCTGGTTTCCCAGGAACGTGATCCGTGGGATTCTGGTTGTTTAATTTTTGTCAGTTTTTTTATTTATTTATTTTATTATATTTTTTTTCTCTCTGCGCAAATGTAGCGATTTAGCGCAGTTTTGTCTTTTTCTTTTTAGTTAAAGCGTGAGGGATCGTTTTGTGATGGAGGTACTGCAGTTAAAAGGGACGTGGAAGTCCGTAGAGTTCTTGGGGCTTTTTTTTTTAAGTTTATTAATATTATATTGTGATTGCCCTTTGGGTTCTTTTTTTTATGATTTTGAGGCGATGGATGATTTCTTTCATAAGGGGCGCTATGCTCTTACATATGGTTTTGGTGTCTTATGGTTTTGTGGTTTTATGAGATTACATCTTGCAGGTGTGTTTTTGATTTTCTTTTCTTTGGGGGTATTAGAGTCGTTTTAGTGAATTTAGTCTTTGTTTCACGGTTATATAATATGTTTTTTTTTTCTTTTAGTAATGGTGATTTTTGGTGGCTATGGTGTTTGATGGACAATTTTTCAGTCAGTAGCTGTTGGATTTTGGAGACAATTGTTTGTTGGTCTATGACGGTTACTTTTTCTGCAGTGACAGATGTGTTTTTGACAGAAAGTTGGTTTTAAAGGAAACACTTCTAGGGTTAGTAGTTTCTTTACTTCACCCACGATGTGACTCTGATGAACTGTTGCTATCAACCGTCCCAAAGACATGAGAGCCACAAGAAAACGTCTTCAGAAGCTGAAAATGCATGCAGACGCATGTGGACCGTACGTCATAAACCTTCACGCTTTTCGGGAGACGTTTGGATGGCAATGGGCTTGGTTTCTACAGTTGCCGCCATCCGCAAGGAGGCATTCAGCTCATCAGGAGGACCTTTATGCAGTACATGCATGATTAACGCAGGCCTGTTCAGTTGCGGGCCATATTGGAAATTATGTCGCCAGCGACAGAATGTGTGAGGAAAAGCAATCTACGCTGACCTATTCATAGAGCACATATTAGTTGATATGTGTTCCAAGGCTTGATTTACAGCTGTGAGGAGGATGGCCGTTGTTTTTTTTTTTTTTTTTTTTTTTGAGTTTAAAAAGGATAGACCTCTGCTGCCAGGACATGCAGCCTTCATATTGGTGTATAATTTTTTTTATGACTTCGCCGGTCCCCAGGTGAACTTATGTATATAATGGTACCTGTGACGTGGACATCCTAGGGTAGGTGGGCCGAGCTTTTATTAAATATATATTCCGGATGATGAAGATATGTCTTTATTCAGCGACTCTGCAGGTGGATATATCATTGGTTCAACAATATTGCTAATGCATGGGATGTGAACACAGCAAGTGCTTGGTCTCCTTTGCATTTTAAAAACTGAGATTTTTTTTTTATTTTTGTGAATGTTAACCTCGCCCGAAGCTGTGCCTCGAGGCGTAACTGAGATGTGATTGGAAGTCCATATGGCATATATCAGGGTGTGACGATCGTTGACCACTATTGCATTGGGGTTACTGAATTTTTCCGATATGTCATTATGGATCTTTCCCAGGCGAAGTGTAAACGTCCCCGAAAGTAGGTGCATTCATGTGTTGGTCATGACGAGTTTTGCTGGAGAGAAATATATGTGAAAACTTGATATTGGAGCTTGAGCTGTTGTAGTGCTCAATTTGAGCAGTGCATTTGATTTTCTTGGAGATGGGTTCTCCGGTTTTGCTGAAGTGAGTAATGAGTTTTTGTAAGATTGTTCTTTTTACTTTACAGGTCCGAATGAAATTGTTTCCACTTGCTACCTGATTTTTACGTTTCTTGTGCTCATTTGTTTTTATGTGGTTCCTTTTATTATCAGTTTACTCATGTAATTTCAATTAACTTTTCAGTTTATTTATGATGGGATGTTTCTTCCGTCGCAGCGACGAGTCTGTGAGGATTCATATGAGGGGGCACAATGCCCTGGGTTGAAGGGCATGAGGGGATGGATTGGTGGTCATGTCAACTAAAGACTGATTTTAACTGTTTGAACTTGATTTGTTCAGTGGTGGTATGATGTGGGATATTTGGTTTAGTTCCAGTTAGGTGTATGAAAATCCCATTTTCTATGTTCGGGTTTGGATTTTGGAAGTCAGTGTGAATTATTCATTTAATCAATCAGTGCTTTTTTAGATTTCCAAAATAAACTCTAATTTTGTAACTCGAGAATTAATTCAGTGGCCTTCAGCGTTTATGAATTATGACAGAGAGAGAGAGAGAGAGAGAGAGAGGAAGAATATGGCGTCCAGCTTAGAGGTAAGTTGTATTATACCCTCCTCTCCGGGGGACTGGAAGGGGGTAACAAATATGCATATATATATATATATATATATATATATATATATATATATATATATATATATATATATATATATATATATATATATATATATATATATATATATATATATATATATATATATACACACACACACACACAACACACATTATATATATATATATATATATATATATATATATATATATATATATATATATATATATATATATATATATATATATATATATATTGCAACAAATGGGATCTCTTTTCTCACAACATAATTGAGAAAGGAATAAATAAATTCATCAATTAATAGAACTGTGGTTTCCACTTACCCATTCAAAAACTCTTACCTTCTCCAAAATGAATAAGCCTAACCCTCTCTTTCTGTTCAAAGTGACTGCTATTAGGCCTAATTCAAGGTACCCCTGCATCAAGCAAGGCAAGGGAGGAGCCAAAAAGAGAAAGTTGAACCACCCCCTCTCATTCTGAACCCACGTGGATTGACTGATGCCATGCAATTGACAGTATAGAAAACCTGACGAAGATTGACCTTTGTGCCATCTGGAAGAGAAGCCAAAGTAATCCCAAAGGTTATAAATAGGCACTGCACGAAAATCAAGAGAGAATGCTCAGAACTCTCAGAACATAACCTGAGGACAGACGTCCTTGCCTTTCTTGTCCTTTTGAATCTTCCACGTGTCGACCCTGGGGCTCGACCCAGTATGCTTTTGTAGGGCATCTGAATTCTCTCCTTCATCGCCAGCACCTCATCAATGAGGACACTGCCATCTTGACTAAGGTAAAATGCTGGAGTAACGTTCCTTTAGTCAGTCACAATTCCTGTTATTCCTCTAGCTAATATTTTATTTATTTTTCCATTGTGCAATCACCTCAGTAATTTGTGTTGAAGCATTCAGTGTTAACATAATTGTTCATTAGTGTTGAACTGCGTCATTTGGCACCATCTGTGCATTCCTCAGTTTCCCTTTGAGCATCTTATTATTATTGCAAGTAACCATCTTGCATATATTTGCAGATAGGCCTCGACTGTGGTTAGCATGGCAGAGGTGGGTGAATATCGTCTCCAAATACAAACACCTGAGTTCGACGGGCGATTTGTATATGGGAAGACGATATCCACTTATACCTCACTTGCTGGCTGCGTGGGTTAAAATGCGTCCACTGTAGTACTGAGTTCTTGTCTTCGCTGGTTCGAGCCCACGAGATGACGAACTTATTATCAACTAAAAATTCCCCTTCAGTAACATATATGAAAATATATTATTTCCGAGGTAGAGCGAATTGGATATTAAAGGACGTTTGTAGCTTACTGATTGAATATGAATCACGGTGATGTGATAAAAAAGTCATATATATATATATATATATATATATATATATATATATATATATATATATATATATATATATATATATATATATATAGATAGATAGATAGATAGATAGATAGATAGATAAAAATTAGCCAAAAAGTTGCGTGAACACCCAAAAACAGCATTCATTTGTTGCTTAATAAATATATATTTCAAATCTACCGCAGTTAATAACCGGGACATTTGTACAATTATTGTTCCGTAAATGCTCTCAATTACTAATTTAACTCCTAATATTACAGATTTGGTGAAAGCAAAGCAAAGTCAAAAGTCTCAGTAACCGTAGTTATTTTTATTTTTCCTGCCTGCGAAATTACCTTTCTTTAAAATTGCTAATTGTGTTCATATATTTTTATTAGTACTTTCAGAAATAAATAATGAATATTATCAATACAAATTCAAAGTGTCAATAAAGTAAGTACAGTTTACCTTGTATCTATGTTAAATCCTTTCCTTTACAACTGCTACATCTGTCCACACTATCATATATATATATATATATATATATATATATACATATATATATATATATATATATATATATATATATATATATATATATATATATATATATATATATATATATATATATATATATATATATACACACATACACACATATATATATATATATATATATATATATATATATATATATATATATATATATATATATATACATGTATATATCAAATGATTATATGTATAACTGCCAAATATGTCCAAATTATCATACTTAAAGGATTGAAAGGGGGTTAAAGTTTGTGTGGCGCATCTGAATTAGAAGTGAAGAAAATTGGTGCATGGGAAACAAAAGGTTGGCTACCCCTGCCTTAAGCCATAGATTTCCCTTGTTTTGTCTACGAATTGTCCTAATATTGAGTCAGATGTGTAATACATAAAAGGAACTCTCTGAGTTCATCCATTGCTGCCCAGAATCAAGTAAGTATCCCCATGACATTCATAGCAACTGGCATATCTTGCCTATGTGCAATTGGTTTGCAATGATCAGCAAATAGCTACTGCTAGCTGGTGTTCATAATTAGAGACAATCTTGATATCATACCCCCTCCATCTTAAGCACATGAGAAGAGTCAGTTCCACAACGTAAGTACGTGTCAAAACATTTTGTTTAGGTTTATGCTAGGTGAGAAAAGTGACTGCATTCAGAGTTAGGTAATTGATAGACCACGTGCATGCCAAATTAGTTCATGAGAAGAGAGAGCATATTAACAGTTCCATGAGATTTTTTGTGCTATCGCATGTTAGCTGCATGTTTTATGAATAGGAAGCTAGGGAACAACTCAGTCAGCGTTAATAAAAGGAATAAAGCCCCTATTCCTTCGTCCACATGTTAAGGACAATTTGAAAGTCCTGAATTCCCAGATAGGCACACTGTAGGGGACCACCAAGGCTTTGACTCCAGCTATTTTTACATTGCTGGATTTATCCTCTCTCTCTCTCTCTCTCTCTCTCTCTCTCTCTCTCTCTCTCTCTCTCTCTCTCTCTCTCTCGCTTGATCGATAGGAAAAGCTAGGAAGTGTTTAGGAATCCAAATTTCCGTTCTCAAGATAAGAGAATAGTAAATTCCGACACGGAATCTTCAATTCCAGGCCACGGGGCCCATCCCTAACCGGTATCTTTGATTTGTAAGTCCCATGAGAAATTCCTTTGTTATAAAACCGCACGCACAGCAGGCATATATAAACCTCTTTCTTTTGCTCGCTAATTTTATCCATACATCCGTGCAACTCGCAGTATTTTTTAAAGTAATAAACCTTTAATTCTTTACCTGAGTAGGATATTCCTCAGTGAGCCCGTAGTATTCTTGTAAATTTATTTATTAATGAAAATATAAGGTAGAATTCCCTCGTTCATTCATTACTGCAGGAAGCCCGAGCAGGGGTAGGTCTAGGTAACAAAAACAAAAGGCCAGACACGCAGTCAAGAGACCCCCTCAACCCACCACCCGCCTGACTCACCCACTGACGGTAGATGTCACAGAAGTGAACATTGGAGTACTATTAGCACATGTCAGAGCTAAGATAGGTTTTGGTCAACAGAGAATAACCCTTCCTTACCCCTACACATAAGCAGTTTTTTTTCTTACCCTCATG
>NC_089741.1:77344416-77373361 GCF_040412425.1 Macrobrachium rosenbergii | reverse complement strand
CTCCTCTCTATTTCCGGCTCTCTGCAGCAACTGAGCTGCAGACATTCTTCCTCCAGTCATTCTCACCAATCCATCCATATACTTTTGTCTAGGTCTTCCTCTCCGGCCTCCTTCCATTGATTTTACCAGTGAGAGAGATGTTCTAGTTGGAAAGAAGAATAGAAGACTGAAAATCAGCATCAGTAAAACCAAGTTTATGGTGACCAGTGAGTAAACCATGGATAAAGTGCAGTCTGAAAACTCATCAGTTGTATGGTGTAAGCGTGGTGTAGGGCTAAGGGTATTACGATAATTTGAATGTAAATATGAGTATCATGGGAGATACTCAGGATTGCAAAGCTCAAATTGAGTAAAGTCATTTTACTGCCAGCAAAATGGACGCAAGTGAGGATATAAAGAGGATTACGTTCTGGTAAAATGGCAGACCCTGAAGGACGTAGAACTTCCCTCATACTTTGGTGACATCGGATTGTAAATAAGTAGTATCCCATTCGTAAACCGGAGAAATTTACAACTCGAGTGAAAGAAAGCTGAGATTCTGAAAACAACGACCGTAAATGGAGCCTACACGTACGATTGTATTGCAAAGGAAATACGTGTGTGTGTGTTTTGTGTGTGTGTGTTATTTTACGATATTATGATGACAAAATATAATTTCTTGGAGTCAGTTTGTACCTTGATCAGGTGTGCAACTTCAGGTGCAAACTCGTTATGTTTCAGCATTTACCTGTGGAAAAAATACGGACTGGACTCTTCCAAGCTCACACAATTTTTTCTAGTTCTTTATTTCGAGAACAATAATTTTTCCTCGTGTGCTCAGTATTTTTAGGATTTAGGAGTAAATAGTGATATAGAACATATTTGTTTTGCTGTCATTTGGTTACAAAAGCAACAAAAAGGTTTTTTGATAAGTGCCTCGCATATCAGGTGGAAGTTGATAAATTAATTTATCATTGTTTTACCATCTGTTACATCATATGCACTCTGCTGTGACAGTTGGATCTTGCGTCGCTGGAAAATAATGATTACGAAATGCACGTACTTTGATATTGATGTGTTCAGTATAGATTTAGTATTGTATTTACCTTACCTGTAAAAGATGTGAATGTTGTAAATATACTTGAATGAATCAGGTATTTTTATATAAGGTTTATAATGTCGTGAATACTTTATTCTGTCTTGAAAACTGAAACTTTGTTCCATTTTCCGCCAAAAATATTGATGGGAAGAAGAAGAGGGAGAGCGAAAGCAAAAAGGGTAAAGGGAGTAAAAGAAGAAATTGTGCTCCATTACGACCTCTTCTGATACCACGTACGTAGAAATCTCTAAAGGCGCAGATCCGTAAGTGGTCATAATGCAGTAAACAATGAGGAAGGCTTTCGCTTCTCTTCCTATTTCCAGAAATACCCGAGACTCTTCGTCTCTGAGGGACAGAAGGGCGAGGGTATACTCCAGGAAAATTGAACCTAAAACATTGCGCCTTAGGGCTTAAGAGTATCGCTCCACTTCTCTCCATTTAAGCCTTAAAGGCATCTCGGAGGGAAGGAATCTGGCACCCTTCAAATGGTGGCAACCTGTGCAGTAAATTATCTATCAGTCGGCCATACAGATTTTTCGTTGCTTTTCTGAACGGTGTTGGAGGAAGGGGGCTGGTTACAGGGGGGTGGATGCAGGGGGTACGTGGAGAGGCCGAGGGTGGGGGGCGGGAAGGGGCAATGGGTTTGGGGATACAGAATATGCGAACACTGTGTCAACAAGGTGATCAGTTATGGCCGAAAAAGAAACTGGCAATGTGTGGTGGAAATGGTAGGAAGGAACTTTCTTGACTGCTTCTTCTGATGGCGTTGCTTTTGTTCCTTCCTTAAATATAGAAACGAGAGATTTACTGTTTCTTTAGAAATGGGACTGTTAGTGGAGAAACGTCATTTGTAACCGGAAAAATAATAAAAACCTTTTTATCCATTTTAGGTCTTCCAACCAGGTAGAAAGTAAAACCTGTATCACCTTCCAGCATCATAATATCACGACTTGTTACTAACTTTATGAAATATCCACTTATCGATTAAAATGACGCTCATTTTCAAATTCAAGAACATCAATGACATTTACAATGAACTTAACTCATCGCGAAACCTCGTGTATATCTAGATTACGACAGCAAGCTCTATATAGCTGAAGAATAAGGGAACCATACAGACACTAATTCTAATTATGGAGAACAATTCTATCGCATCTGCCAGTTCAGCCCAATCCTATTTAGCAACATTCTGCCTTTTCCCTGAGAGGATAGATACTTGGAAATGCTGAAGGACAGGTATGAATTGATTTATATTATGTACATGGGAATCACTATAAGGGTAAGGCTTGCCTCTGTTGAATTTTTATTATCTGCAGTGTCATAAAAAAATTTTATATTGTTACGTTTGGCTTTTTGCACCGGTTCTCCATCCATCTTCGAGAACCTCTTCTAGGGTCATTTTTAAGTAGAGAGAGAGAGAGAGAGAGAGAGAGAGGTGAGAGAGAGAGAGAGAGAGAGCTATTCTTTAGAAATTCATTTCCTGGAGATGAATATTAGACCCTCTTCCTCTGTTTCGACTTGACAGAAACTTTGTCACTTGGTCATGAGGTTTTGAAAATTAAAATCTTCCTTGAACTCATATACCCTTCATATGGCAGACTGAGCTTTCATCCTACCTCATTCGTGCGATGTAGCGAAAGTTGGGCTATACTGTGTACTCTGAAAAAATTCAAGTCATGTTGTTTCAATTTCTACTTACTCAGATGTTCAAAGTACAGTATAACCGTTATTGAGCTTACTGAATTTGACCTTTGATATTCCATTGTTGATAAGTATTTTAAAATAGATACTGGATGGCATTTCCGTTAGTGAGCTTATCCATTTGCAATTAAGTGATTTTACAATAGAGACTCCGAAAGTACTATCATCTTTGCCATACAGTGAATTCATTGTACTGATGCTCATTCCTGTCAGATCTTGTTTATACTAAGTTACAGAGCACTTAGCTGTATGTCATACTTTTCTAACTTTGGCTGAGCTTCTACAGTTACAGGCTCAACAGGATCCCAACTGCAATTTCCATTCATCAAAAGTTTGCCAGTACCCAAAACAGACACAAGGGATGTAGGACCTTAAATTTAACAGCATTTCCATATGTTCGCGTTATCTTCTATGAGTTGTCTTCAGGCAATATCTTGCCATTTACTTTTCATTCATTTCTGTGATTAACCTTCTGCATTCATTCTAAGATTTTTCATTTTTAGCATTTAATTCTCCCCGAACCATCCATAAACACTCCTTTACACTCTTTAACTCCCTAATTCTTCCTCTTACAATTGGCGCACCTACGAAAAACCAAAACTTTGGGGCATCTTTGATTTTAATATGGAAAATTAGTCATGAAATTTGAAAAATAAAGAAAATGATAAAGACTTACCTGAAATAGCCATTTATTTTTTGGATATTTTGCATTTAAAAGTATCTGAATGAAATGTGCTTGATGAGATTTAGCAATTTTCTGAATCTTGGCCTTATATGTGATAAACATACTCTCATGTCTTCATCAGTGGATTTGATATTTGATCTGCTTTTACATTTAATGTTAGGTAGAGAAAACTTGTTCACAGAGAGACGATGTGGACAACTGCATTATATAAAACAGTCAAACTTTCCTAGCTATTGAAGGATATTCTTCTTTGATTGAAATCCAGAACTGATCGATGGGCACCTCCTTCTGCTTGAACTTTAAGCCACGATCAGTAGATATGGTAGCCAGCTCTTCTTCTTCTACAACGAAAAGCCAACGTTATCAGTTGAAATGTCAAAGAAAGGTTTGCGAATCCAGTCGCTTAGTGTTTGTGGAGGTCCGGTTCAGATTACCTTCCAGAATCACTAAATGATCCCCTATTAAAGGAATTAAATTGTCTGAATGGCCTTTTCTTGAACCAAAGGAATCATTTCCAACAGCCTAATCTAGCTTTTCTTTTCCAAACACTGGTTATTTCTGGAATGCTTGAATTTTGTCGGTAGATGAGAGAAATATTTTCATTTCCACTTTGCATGGACACGTTCCAGATTATTCAGGTGTTGAAACATTTCAGTCAGAAGTCTCATTTTGAAGTCCAAAACTCACATTTCCAAGTCACAAAATTTACTTTTATTTTCTTTTCAAAAGATGCCAACAGTTCTTTGAAGTTCAAGTTCAGAGAATACCTTTACCTCTTGATAGCCATCTAACTTCTGTGTGCAAAAGCAAGCAGGTGTGTTGTGAATCCATGTTTAAACGAAGAAGCTCAAATCTAGAGCTTTTACTGGTCTATTTCAACAACTTGGTCTTGATAAAAGCTTCTTTCAATTTAGTACCCGTGTTTTGCCATCAAGTCGCTCTCTATGCAAGAAACAGTTGAAGAGTTGTTATAGTTTTGATATTATTGCTTTACAAACCATGGAAGACCTTCAATAGAACCAGTCATTGATGGAGCTCCATCAGTACAAATTCAACACACGACTCCCAGGATAAATTCCATTTCTCAAAAGAATGATTTAAATTATGAAGCATATCTTCGCCTGTAGTAGTGGTAAAATTTTTTGCAACGAAGATACTGATTTACTATAGTTCCCCTTCAATAAAGCGCGAATAAAGGCAAGTAGTTGCGCTTTGTTGTTACTATTTCGGATGGTTCATCAACTTGGAGTGCACAGTATGAACCTGGGTTTATTATGATAAACATTTTCTTCAATATTGTTCAGAATACGCCTCTGAACAGTATCATTTGATGATAGAATTTACTTATCTGTTTCTTCTACATTGTCTCTTGAAATAGTCTTCACCATCTTCTTACAAGTGTGGGCAAAATAAAGATCCAACGAGTGTATTTAAACCCCAATGGAATGAAATGAAGATGTCATTTCCGATAGTTTAAAATGTCAAATTTTGAGCTTGACTCAGACATCGTTGTTTCCTTTTGAAAGCGTTGATCAAGTCATCTTTTGAAATAATAGGTACACTTTTCCTTAAGGTTGCATTAGTTTGAAAATGCTTTCTTCATTTACTAAGAAGCATCGACTGTTTGACATTTTGCATCCACAAGCCAAAACACAGTGGCCGAGGCTCCATTTTCATCTCCAGCTCCTTTGAAGGCTACAGTCTTGAACACCTTCTGTCGATGTTTGCGAACGGGTCTGCTCTTATTTTTCTTGGCTGGGCACTTAAAAAATTAGATCGGAAATAAAAGTTTCATTATTAGAACAAGTGCGTTTAACTGGCGCGTTTCCTTGTTTAAAAATCTATTCATTGTATGGGTAGTTTATTTTTTAAATATGTAAAAAACAATTATAATTTTTTCCTGTAGCGAGAATTTTGTAAAAGTAACTGTAGCATCTAGTTATGTACCTCCTCAGACTGGACCACATTTTAATGCAGAAGACTTTGCATTTATAGGACAAAGAGGTTTGTCATGAATTATGAACTGTTTGAACCCTCATCTCATTTTACATGGTGAAGTTATTAACCTTGATTATGTGTCACCAAGCCTGGTACTACTGTATTTTGGTTTAGTCCTACTTAATTCTATCATCTATTACCAACTGACATCAGGGGAAATTTGATATAAACTTTTGTCCTTTTAATTTACCATAATGGTGAAGCCTTTTAAATCTTTATTTTGTCATGTTATCTTGCTAATATTTCAAAAGAAGATTACCAGATATGGAATTATAGACAACATCTATTTCGACAGAGAGAGAGATTGGCTAGAGAGAGAGAGTTAGAAGAGAGAAGAGAGAGAGAGAGAGAGAGAAGTAAACACAGGTTAAAAATCCCCAAAGAAAGGAAATGGAAAGGATTATCCATTGTCTGATGATAAAATATTAAGGAATTTAATTTCCAGTTCAAATGTCATGGCGAAGACTTGATTCAGACACAGAAACCACATACTGATGTCTAAAATATATGAAAATCAAAGGTTTTTAAAATATAAACATATTACATAAATTAAATCTTTTTGTTATCTTGGGCGCACCTGGCTACCTTAGAACATGGCGCACCAGTGCTTAGCGGAAAGTTGAGAAACACTGGCCAGACTCATCCAGAGGGCTATGGTGGCGGACTTTGTCCAGATAATTTTAGGTGAGCCTTTTCTGCGACTCGGCCAGAGGAGATGTGATACTGATCAGGTGGACATGCCTGGGAACGACCACATGTTTTGGGCAGGCAGGATACCCTGAAGTAGAGTGTCCTGCAGCTCCACAGTCTCGGCAGGGGCCCCGGGGATAAGCTGATTTCCCAGCGGTGACGGTGGGCGGAGAAGCTGATGTGGAATTAGGAGAGGAAGAGGGATGGTTAGTGGTAGACTGCCGAGGGTTGTTGCCTGGCTGATTATTGTCCCTGTAGTGGCAGTCTGCTTCAGCATGACCATACTTCTTGCAGATGGTGCACGTAGGTCTGCTGGGTGGACCATTCCAGGGGCGATTGAAGGCTGGAAGGAGTCCGGGTGTTACTATTTTGCGCTGCAAGGTGCCGTGGGAGGGGTTGTATGTTTCCCAAGCATCAGGTAAGCGGCAGGCTTCCTTGAGGGTGGCTGGCTGCTTATCACTAAGATACACAGCCAGAGGAAGGCACACACTGGAAGAGGTCCTCCAGCATGGTCCGTTGAACACATCCTCGAAGGTGTTGCAGCGCAGGGATTCGAACCAGTGGGTCCCCAGCTGAGTCTTGTGACATTCCCATTCGGTCCAGGACCAGTCCGTGTCCTTGGCCATACCTCGGAATCATTGTCTCCACCTCTCAGGAGTAATTTCATACGCCCTAGTGATGGCCTCACTGATGGCAGCCATGTCTCCTCGTTGATCTCTTTCCAATTCTCGGTGGGCGCTTGGCTATAAACCGTCCAGGTGCTTTGGTAAGCAGTAAGACCTCTCAGCCAGGCTAACGTCAAAGGTCTCGAAGAGGAATTCGATCTCTTCGAGCCATTGTTCTGGCTCATCTTCGGTCCATTTGCCAACAAGGTCATTGACTGTCGAAAGGGAGGTATTTGGTGCAAATGGGGTGAGGCTGGAGGCTTGTTGCCCTGCTAAAGCTTCTGCGCTTTCCTTCTTGGCTCTCTCTAACTCGAGCTCCTTGTCTAAGAGTGCTAGTTCTGCTGTCTTCATCTTTCTTCTCTTTCTTCTTCTTGCTGTCTTCTCCCGCTCTTCCTTTTCCTGCCTGAAACACTTACCTTTGTCTCTTCTTCATACTTTCTCTTCTCAGCGATCTGTTCCTTAACAAACCTTTGAAGGGCCTGGCCAGAAAGACCGTCCTCCTTCCCTATATTCCTGAAGCATTGGTGCTCCTCAGTTGACATGTTTCTGAAGGGAAGGGGTGCTGAGTGAGTTACGTGAGTGTTCCCGAAGGAAAAGGTTTGTGACGATGAGGAAGTGTCCTTAGACTAGTGGCACTTCAATGAGTGGCACCTTGAATAAGGTGGCACTGTGGAGAGTGTGCCTTGCCTGAGGGTCACACTAGAGGAAAAGCGTTCCTGAAGGAAGTCTGAGTCCTTATGGGCTGATATGCTGGTAAATGGAGTGCTCCTGAAGGCCCTATGGTCCTTACGGGCGGATGGACTGTTAATGAGGTGTTTTTGAAGGAGCTGCGGTCCTTATGGGCGGAAACACCGGTTGTATGGCACTCTGTTTCTTCACACAGGTGCAATGACTTATAAGAGGTTGCTTTAGTTTGTGGCACTGTGGTGCCTGTGCATTCATCAATCCATGGACCAATGCAAAATGTCAGTGCATTAATTGGCACTGAAGGTGAGGTGCTCTACCTGGCAGAAGGTTAATAGGAGTAAAAGGTAAATGAGACACTCCAACAGAATGGAAGAGATAGGAAAGTGAAAGAGAAAGATAAGTGCTTCAGTGATTGGGTGCTTAGCAGTGCATGCCAGATTAGTGGCACTGAGAAAATGGAAACAGGATGTGACATGGGTGGTTAGCTTAGTTATGAGAACTAGTGGGCTTGCCTGACATGAGGACAGGGGCTACGAGGTAGGCACTCAATGTGCAATGGTTTAGCACTTGCAACACACCAAGTCTGAGATAAAATATACCCACTCCCGCACATCAGTTGAACACGTAACAAGATATTCAATATATGCACTTTTATAGTGCACGCTAAATGGTCTGGTTGAAACACTTGGAAATAAAAAGGTGGGTTTGCTTGATTAATGTTCTAACACAAGCGTTCAGAAATTCCCACACTGAGTATATATAATAAGACTTTAAATGGGTTAGAAATTTAAAATTTCAGGTTTTGTTATTAATCTAATTCTTTGTATCTGCCTTTTATAATTTATTAGTGATCCCCAAATAAGGTGAATTACGTTTGTCCCGTGAGAAAAAAAAATGCACTAATACGAGAGGCGAGAGAAAGGGGAAGAGGAGAAAAAAAAGATCTCTCTCTCTTTCGGTGAGCGATATGAAATGGTACGTATTTGTTATAAAGTTATAATCCCTTTATTTTATGCTTAAGCAAAATTAAATTATTGTTGTGAAAATACGTTAAGTTAGATATATTATGGAATTGCTACTGCTTGCTCTCATAGAAAAATTAGGAGTACGCAAGGGCGCTTCAAATTGTTTCGCACCGTTTCCCGATTTTCGTTAAGCACACAAGGAGGAGGTTCGTTCCATGAACGAACGTTGTGGGAACGACTATGCGCGGGTAACAGCTGATTGAGGAGACTTGCTCACCTTGCGACAAAGACGAAATTGTAGTTGGATGGATGGCGAAAAGGGAAACTAAACAAACTGCACTTTCTTGCTACATGCGGGTTTTAAAATACGAAATGAATTATTATTCTTTGAATATCAGCACTGTCCTTTACTTTACGTTAATACTTTAATATGCAAAATAAATGCTGGGAACTGTTTTTCAACAATGAGACAAGTTGACGCATGCACGCTGTGAACACAACGCTGACTGGCTGGCTGTATAAATGCCAGATATCGCTATACGGATTCCCATAAACTAATCGTTATTTAAAAATTTATCACTAACCAAGAAATGTACATTTTCTTTGCCGTAACTATTTTGAAATAGACTCCTAGCCACTGGTCCTAGCTCACACATGCAAAATTCCCTAGCTAGCACTTCCTAAATCCTAATTTTATTCGTCTACAACCCGACACTTCTCTTACACTCTAGAAATTTTGTGGGGCGAACATTTCGCGCCTTCCTCTCTGTTTCGCTAATGTAAGAACCTTATGCGTTCCCTTGTTATGAACACTTCTAATGCTACGAGAATTGTTGCGTTTTAAAACAGAAATATTAATATGACTCTTATTTCCTTAATATTAGGACATGCACACACACTGTTTTACCAAAAAAAAGTCGGCTACGATCGCTTCCTGTGCTTCTTTTAAAATGAAATGGTTATCGTGAATGAAATAATCGATTTTATATATTCCTGGTTTTCTAGTCTAGCTTAATAGCGAAGCTAATTTAGCTATTTGACTATATCCTGGCATTTGGTCGTCACTGTTACAGACTGGACTGGGGAGATGAGAATTTACACACAAAATTATAATAGATGCTGCCACAAATCCAAGGGAGTCCAGTTTGTAAACAAAAGGGGATTTAAGTGAAGACTTACCTCAGAATTTTCCTGGAATTTATAATTGAATGTGGAAGGTCGCCATTGGAATTGAGAATTTGTTTGCCAATTTACTGTGATTTATTTACAGAACTTAGCAAATTAACATTACCAAATCAACAGTTAGACACTATACGACAAAATCACTGAGGGACAGATTCAGAACAGGGTACAGTAACAATAATAACAGAAATTGGCAACAAGCAAGTTGACAGAAATGTGGCCAATCTGCAATAATCAGTTCAATGATAATAGCTGCCTCAGTTTCACGATCGAGCACAGCCAAAACCGCTGCCTCCCCTCCCTTGACGTCCTTGTGGAACAGAGAGAGGCCTCTTTCTCTACGAGGGTCTCACACGAAACACAACGAACCTGGGCGACCATGTGTATGAATTTGGGGCGAGCGAGATGCCGAGGTATAAGCGCTCCACCATCAGCGCCTACATCAGGAGGGCCCTCACACTGCTCCTCCTGGAACGACACCCTACGGAGAAATAGAACGTAGCCCAAACCCTCGTCGACAATGGACACCCAAACTGGATATAGAAGAATCTATCAAGGCGAACATCGATAGAATGCCGTCAGGATCCTCGCCTGATGCCCCTGAACACATAAAGAGCTCTTCTACAAAGGACAATTTCACCATAAATATAAAAGAAGAACGAACACGCCCTCAAAAGCATCATTGAGAATGTCAGCCCTGTTGACTCCAACAAAAATATACATCTGGTTATTTATTAAGAGAGCAGAAAGACGAGCAGCCTGGTTATGCGCAATCAACTAAGCCCCCTCTGGCAGGAACCTTGAAGAAAAACCAGCGTGGTATACCGGTATTCGTGCCCCGTCCGAGGATGCCTCGGTTCTTACATCGGTAGAGACCACCATGCGTTTCTCCAAAGGATTTCCTGCCACGCCCAAGAGGGGGCTATCTTTAATCATGCCAGGACCGTCCATAACCAGAGAAAACAAGAAAATACACAATCACGAACATCGAAATAATTGAGCAAATTACCGACCACCGCCACCGCCTACGCCTCTTGGAAGCATTGCACATTGGGAAGGAGAAACCAACACTCAACATTACGCAAGAAACCTTTCTCTCCCGGCAGCCAGGAGACATGCACCGAGCGATCCCCCAGCGTCACTAGAGCAAATCAAAATTCGGCATCCGAGGATCAAAATTCTTCTCTTCATCCTCAGCACTACAACGCCGCTCGCACGCAAGACGAAAACAGAACTTCGACTTGATGAGAAGGCTCCGCCTGAGGGTACATGCCGCGGGCAGCAAAACCATAATTCAGCACCGATCAAGACCCTATAAATGCCAACCTGAGCACCTCGTTTCTTCAGACCTTCTGCTACCACGTCCAGAGGATGACCAACAAGCTGGTCGAAACATTTCGATGGTACCTACAACCAGAACCTGAACCCAGACGAATGATATCTGATTGGATATTTTAATAAAACACTTCCAATATTCGCACACTGTCCTTTTCCAACATGAATACCGGCCAGTTGTTACTACAGCGTGCTGAGCCTGAAAAAGCGAATCATAAGGAGGATAGAAAAACACTATATAAAGATAAATTCGCATAATACAGCCATCCTTTTTAATAAGACCGGTTTAAAAGAGGGTCTACTCCCTTCAATGATAATAATTACATTCAGTCGGCAATAATCAGTTCAATGGTAATAATTACATTCAGTCTGCCCTGATTGGGTGGAATATTAATGCATATGATGGTGTTCCAGGATGGAGGAAATACTTCATGAAAGTGGTTGGTACAACGGCAGGAACTTCTCTAACTACGACCAGGCAATGGTAATGCAGGCGGGAAGGGAAGTCAGGAATCTTTTGCCCATCGTACACTATAACTTTGTGTCTCGTGTCTCCTCCTGAAAGAGACGTTTCATTAGCCCTGCTCAAACTAAGGGAAATGGAGTCTCCCTACGGAAGATTACAGGAGATACATTCTTAAATACAACACATAACGTATCCTAGAAGGTGCTTTGATGAAAGCACATAAATATGATCTCAGAATCGGAGCCGTGTGTGCGTTAACGATAAACACGTAATTATACGTGCCCAAAGTTAACTAGCTCTGTTTTCACTTAAATACTTAAATAGCCCTTAGATTGTACTGGTGGAGGGATAGATGATTGTTATATCAGGATCTTTACTCGAATTCGAAGTACGTAAATGGCAAGGCAGGTGATACAGGAAGGATTGTGACAAAGGGAAGATTGTTTTGTGGAGGAACAGGTTAAAAGTTTAAAAGAAATGGAAATTAAAGAGTTAAGTACAGGGACAGGGCTATATATACTACTTGCTGCAATACAAACCTTTAATGATGGTTATAGGCGCCTGCAATCGGATCGGCTGTAGTGGCCATCGCCACACCAGCTCCAGATGAAGGTCGAAGAATATCTCTCTCTCTGCTTTTGGAGAAGCAGAGCGCATTGGCATGGGGCAGCTGTACTGCAAGAGGTCATACGCCAGTAAAATCACAGAGGAGAGGAGACCTTAGGTCTAAGGCCTGACAGAATAAAATCCTACCGCATCCCCCACCCCCGATACGCCCTAACCACCAAATGCACTCCTGCTCCAGGCGATGGGGGGGAGTTAGGGTTTTGAGTATTGTTCCGCATCGTACGATCTTTGGGGAAATCTAGGTGTGTTCTGTAGCAAGGGGTTTTAAAGAGGAGGCTCATTGTCTTGCCCGGCGTAGGCATTTCTTGTAGGCTGGGTGCTTGCAAGCGTTCTCTGTCCCTATGAGTGAAAAACAACGGAGTTGTGCCATAATTAGTCAGCTATAAGCTAACGGAAAATATATCCTCTAAATAAGTTAGCTAGATAGCAGCTACAGAGGAGGGAGGAAGGTATATTTTAACAATATATATATATATATATATATATATATATATATATATATATATATATATATATATATATATATATATATATATATATATATATATATATATATATATATATATATATATATATATATATATATATATATATATATATATATATGTATATGTATATATATATATATATATATGTATATGTATATATGTATATATATATATATATATATATATATATATATATATATATATATATATATATATATATATATATATATATATATATATATATATATATATATATATATATATATATATATATATATATATATATATATATATATATATATATATATATATATATATATATATATATATATATATATATATATATATATATATATATATGTATATATATATATATATATATATATATATATATATATATATATATATATATATATATATATATATATATATATATATATATATATATATATATATATATATATATATATATATATATATATATATATATATATATATATATATATATATATATATATATACATATATATATATATATATATATATATATATATATATATATATATATATATATATATATATATATATATATATATATATATATATATATATATATATATATACATATATATATATATATATATATATATATATATATATATATATATATATATATATATATATATATATATATATATATATATATATATATATATATCTATATATGAAGTTTTATCATCATCAATGTGATTCATATACAAGCATTTATATATATAAAACGTCCTTTAATATCCAATTGCTCTACCTCGGAAATAATATATTTTCACATATATGTTACCAAAGGGAATTTTTAGTTGATAATAAGTATGCCGATCCCGTAGTCGACCAGCGAAGAGGACAGAACTCAGACTACAGGGACGCATTAATATATACCATAACAGAGGTAATGGTGGATATCGGCTCCAAATATGTTTCACCCGTCGAACTTAGGTGTTTGTGTTTGAATATTATATCTGCCATGTTGATTAGCGCTTTGTCGTTTGTCACACGCAGCCTTATTATGCCAAAAGTTTTTTATAACATCACCGTGATTCATATAAAGCATTTTTACGAGAAAACGTCTCTTAATATCCAATTCGCTATAGGGACAAATAATATATTTTCATATATGTTACCGAATTTTTAGTTTTTAATAAATCGCCATTAAAACATTTTGGAGTCGAACCAAAGGATTAGGAACTCAGGACTACAGGTCGCATTTATTATTTCGCGGCCACAAAGAGATATATAGTGGAACAATTTTCATGTCAGAATCACAAGATCCGAACTCAGGTGTTTGTGTTTGGAGATGATATCCCAGAGACCTCTGCCATGTTGATACCTCTATACGTTTGTCACATGCAGCCATATTATTAAAAGTTTTGTCACATCACCGTGATTATATACAAGCATTGCAAGCTACAAGCGTCCTTTAATATCAATTCGCTCTACCTCGGAAATAATATATTTTCATATATGTTACCGAAGGATTTTTAGTTGATAAGAAATGCTGCCCGTCCGTGAGGGTGGAACCTAATTTGAAGGACAGGGACTCAGGACTAAGGGATTATTAACCAGCGCAGCCGCATGGAGAGAGGTATAAGTGGATATCGGCTCCCCATATACAAATCACCCATCGAACTCAGGTGTTTATGTTTGGAGACGATATCCACCCACCTCTGCCATGTTGACCATATATCACGGTGGATAAATCTCCAAACACAAACACCGGAGTTCGATGGGTGATTTGTATATGGGAGCGATATCCACTTATACCTCTCTTTGCGGCCGTATGGGTTAATGCGTCCCTGTAGTACTGAGTTCCTGTCCTTCGCTGGTTCGACCCCATCCAGTTGAAACGAGACTTATTATCAACTAAAAAAATTCCCTTCGGTAACATATATGAAAATATATTATTTCTGAGGTAGAGCGAATTGATATTAAAGGACGTTTGTAGCTTAATGTTTGTATATGAATCACGGTGATGTGATAAAAACTTCATAACATGGCTGTGTGTGACAAACGCATTTACGCGTCAACAGGGCAGAGGTGGTGGATATCGTCTCCAAACACAAACACCTGAGTTCGACGGGTGATTTGTATATGGAGCCGATATTATTTATACATCCTTGTGGCAGTCGCGGGTTAATGCGTCCCCTGTAGTCCTGAGTTCCTGTCTTTTCGATGGTTCGAATTTCACGGGACAGAGTTTTTTATTATCAACTAAAAATTCCCCTTCGGTAACATATATGAAAATATATTATTTCACAGGCAGAGCGAATTGATACTAAAGGATGCTTGTAGCTTAATGCCTGTATATGAATCACGGTGATGTGATAAAAACTTCATAATATGGCTGCATGTGACAAACGCACACGCCGGTCAACATGGCAGAGGTTGGGTAGATATCGTCTCCAAACACAAACACCTGAGTTCGACGGGTGATTTGTATATGGGAGCCGATATCAAATTTTTAATATACCTCTCTTGTGGCCGCTGGTCGGATTCGTCCTGCAGTCCTGAGTTCCTGTCCTTCACTGTTCGACCCACGGGACGGCGTAAAATAAACTTATTATCAACTAAAAATTCCCCTTGGTAACATATATGAAAATATATTATTTCGAGGTAGAAATTGTATATTTAAAAAGGACATTTTATTTTTAATGCTTATATATACATATATATATATATATATATATATATATATATATATATATATATATATATATATATATATATATATATATATATATATATATATATATATATATATATATATATATATATATATATCACACATCACTATAGGTAAAAAATAAGAAACAGGGTGTAAGTCCTGACTGGCTTCAACTTTATTTCCAAGCCATTGACGAAGGACTGATACAGAATATGAGAAGTCACAAATATATATACTACAAGAACAGTACTGACGAACATACACAACCGTTAGAGACTACATATCCCCACTCAGGCCGATGTCGAGGTAGGAGTGACCTTCAAAACTCATTTGGCTAAAAATCACAATATACTCTCAGGGGACAATGCTGATAAACAAACCATACGCAACCTCAGATCCACACCTGACAGGTGTCACGGAGGCGGAGTTTGGAAACTCATTAACACTACTACCCTTGTACTGTGTTTACAAATATGATAATCCTATTTTCATACATCTCTACTGCCTACCTTAAAGTTAAACAGTTTACAAATTTCTTTTGCTTTAAAGGATCAAGTTTATACATCCCTTGAATGATATTCATATTATGGTTGTAACTTTCTTTCATAAAGCTAGATTCAATGATATTCCTTTCCAGTGCATTATTAGAATATACAATCCTTTTTGCCCCTTCCCAGTTGATAGCATGATTGTTCTCACTAACATGTACAACTATACCACTGTTCCCCTGTGCATATCTCACACATTTCTTATGCTGTTCAATTCTTTTTTCCAGTACTTTCCCGGTTTGGCCAATATAAAAGTTGTCGCAAGACTTACACGGAATTTTATATACACACCCTTTAGTATTGTCAGGGGAGTTCTTGATAAGTACATTTTTCCATGTTTTATTGCTCTTAAATGCGACATTAACACCAAAATTCTTAAGAAGATGAGGGATATCTTTATTATTATTATTATAAGGCAAAACAAACAAATTTTTTCTGTTGTAAGGTTCTTTCTGGTTTTGATACATAGTCTTTTTTGCCGCTTCAAATGCACTGTTTAATACACTATCAGGACATTTCAATTTCTTGCCTGCAATCCTGATCTTATCTATTTCATCATCAATATATTCAGGGCTACATACCCGTAATGCTCTTAAAAACAGATGAAAACACTGACTTTTTAACCTTATTGCTTTGTCCAGAATAGAAATGCACATAGGAAAAAAATATTAGTGGGTTTTCTATACACACTATATTTAAACCCATCACTATTTCTTCGTATGAGAACATCCAAAAACGGTAAGCACCCATCATTTTCCATTTCCATCGTGAATTTAATTGATGGTACTAATTGATTTAACTTGGCAAAAAAGTTATTTACATCTTGGTTCCCTGGCCATACACAAATTATGTCGTCAGCATACCTAAACCATGTTACATTACGTGGGATTTTGTTGTTTAATATCTTCTTTTCAAAAAATTCCATATATAAGTTTCTTAAGACTGGGGATAGATGGTTTCCCATTGCCATACCAAAATTTTGTGAGTAAAATTTACCATTAAATTCAAATTTACAATCTTTCACACATAATTTAATCAGTTCAATTAAAGTACTTTTAGAAAATAGGATATCCAGCTGTGTGTTGTCTAACAATTCAGATAAAAACGCCATCAGATCATCAATTGGCACCTTTGTGAATAGCGATACTACATCAAAACTTACAATCCTGGATTCAATATTAATCTGTACACTATTTAGTTTATTTATCAGGTACTCATTATTCGTGATATTTGCTTTTGAGATGGTACCTACTAATGGGTTGAAATATCCACTAAGTACTTCGATAGCTTGTATGATGCAGAACCAACTGAACTGAAAATTGGCCTGGCAGGAAAGTTTGTTTTGTGAGTTTTTATTGTACCATACATGTATGGTAGCGATGGAGAGGTCACACACAACTTCTTTATAAGGCTTTCGTTACCTTTTAACAGGTTTTTCACTTTCTTATTGAAACCACTATTCACGTTGTCTAACGGGTTCTTATTTAATTTTTTATATATGCTGTCATCACCTAAAAGATTTTCCATTTTTTCTATATATTCACTTTTATTTAAAATTACAAGAGCGCCTGATTTATCTGCTTTTGTCATGTGTATATTTTTATCTTGAAAGAAGCCCTTGGACCAACAACGCCAATCATGAATGTGTCGTCAACTTATCAAACAAACAGCTGGATAGAAATGTAACTAGTGCCTTAGGCTACGGTTTAAACTTTGCTTTATCTCCTGGCGGAAGGAACAGTGTGGAAATAACTAAAGGACTGTGCAATTTGGAAAAATATAGTGATTTAACGAATGACTTAAGTGAACATAGTTAAGGGAGTAATTTATGGAAGTATGAAAAAATCAGACACCACAAAGGTCCCCAACAGATTTATGGTTACTATCAATGAACTGAAAAAAGATAAAAATATACACATGATAAAAGCAGATAAATCAGGCGCTCTTGTAATTTTAAATAAAAGTGAATATATAGAAAAAATGGGAAATCTTTTAGTTTATGGTAGCACATATAAAGAATTAAATAAGAACCCGTTAGACAATGTGAATAGTGGTTTCAATAGGAAAGTGAAAAACCTGTTAAAAGGTAACGAGAGCCTTATAAAGAAGTTGCGTGTGACATTCTCCATCGCTACCATACATGTATGGTACAATAAAAACTCACAAAACAAACTTTCCTGCCAGGCCATTTTTTCAGTTCAGTTGGTTCCGCATCATACAAGCTAGCTGAAGTACTTAGTGGATATTCTCAGCCCATTAGTAGGTACCATCTCAAATGCAAATATCACGAATAATGTGTACCTGATAAATAAACTAAATAGTGTACAGATTAATATTGAATCCAGGATTGTAAGTTTTGATGTAGTATCACTATTCACAAAGGTGCCAATTGATGATCTGATGGCGTTTTTATCTGAATTGTTAGACAACACACAGCTGGATATCCCATTTCCTAAAAGTACTTTAATTGAACTGATTAAATTATGTGTAAAAGATTGTAAATTTGAATTTAATGGTAAATTTATCACAAAAATTTTGGTATGGCAATGGGAAACCATCTATATCCTCAGTCTTAAGAAACTTTATATGGAATTTTTTGAAAAGAAGATATTAAACAACAAAATTAATGTATGTAACATGGTTTAGGTATGCTGACGTCATAATTTGTGTATGGCCAGGGAACCAAGATGTAAATAACTTTTTTGCTCAGTTAAATCAATTAGTACCATCAATTAAATTCACGATGGAAATGGAAAATGATGGGTGCTTACCGTTTTTGGATGTCCCCATACGAAGAAACAGTAATGGGTTTAAATATAGTGTATAGAAAACCCACTAATATGTCTTCCTATGTGCATTTCTATTCTGGACAAAGCAATAAGGTTAAAAAGTCAGTGTTTTTATATATGTTGTTAAGAGCATTACGGGTATGTAGCCCTGAATATATTGATGATGAAATAGATAAGATTAGGAATGCAGGCAAGAAATTGAAATATCCTGATAGTGTATTAAACAGTGCATTTGAAGCGGCAAAAGACTATGTATCAAAACCAGAAAGAACCTTACAACAGAAAAAAATTTGCTTGTTTAATAAATAATAATAATAATAATAATAATAATAATAATAATAATAATTAATAATTAATAATTAATAATAATAATTATCCTCATCTTCTTTAGAATTTTGGTGTTAAAGTCGCATTTAAGAACAATAAAACATGGAAAAATGTACTTATCAAGAACTCCCCTGACAATACTAAAGGGTGTGTATATAAAATTCCGTGTAAGTCTTATGACAACTTTTATATTGGCCAAACCGGGAAAGCACTGAAAAAAAAAATTGAACAGCATAAGAAATGTGAGATATGCACAGGGGGAACAGTGGGATATTTGTACATATTAGTGAGAACAATCATGCTATCAACTGGGAAGGGGCAAAAAGGATTGTATATTCTAATAATGCACTGGAAAGGAATATCATTGAATCTAGCTTTATAAAAGAAAGTTACAACCATAATATGAATATCAGTCAAGGGATGTATAAACTTGATTCTTTAGTATCAAAAGAAACTTGTAAATTGTTTAAACTTTAAGGTCGGCAGTAGAGATATATGAAAATAGGATTATCATAACTGTAAACACAGTACGAGGGTAGTAGTGTTAATGAGTTTCCAAACATCGCCTCCGTGACACCTGTCAGGTGTGGATCTGAGGTGGCGTATGGTTTGTTTATCAGCATTGTCCCCTGAGAGTATATTGTAATTTTTAGCCAAATGAGTTTTGAAGGCCACTCCTACCTCGACACCGGCCTGAGTGGGAATATGTAGTCTCTAACGGTTGTGTATGTTCGTCAGTACTGTTCTTGTAGTATATGTTTGATCTCTTGTAGGCTGGCAAAGAAACACGAGCAAAGATATGTCTCTTTAATAAGAGATTACTGTACAAATTGACAGCTAAACAGAGACTAACCATATCCGTTACATACATATAAAGAAAAGTATTTACAGAACTTTCTTGTTTATTTACATTCGAAACCAATCACCATTTCAATATAATTGAAACCACCCATTACATAACTAGTAAACAAATGAATATGGACATTTGAGGTATATCACACACCTCCCCCTAAGACGTCTAGGTAATAATATTATAATCAAGATCGTTCTAAAAATCTTTCTTATTCATATGTATTTCTCTTCCATTTTACTTGAGACGATCAGGTTCTTTCCTTGCCGCAAACTATCGACGTGGAGCTGGTGTAGGCAAGATTGATTTTGCTAATAACCTCACGAGAACAAGAACATTTTGTGACTTCTCCACATCCTTTGATTTACGGGAGTATTAGTTGCATGAAGATTTGATCCATATATTGGTGGAAAAGGTCGATGAGGTCTCAGGAACTTCGGTTTCGACAAAATGCGCCCAACTGCCCATCTTTATGAGATAATCTCGCCTTGATCCAATGCCGACAACAACACCTGGGCTATTCCAAAGTCCTGTTTAGTGATCCTGAACATCAACATAAACTACCCATTTTCAAATGAGAAAGGGGTCTTTTATACTGTCGTATCGTTGCTTTAACTTGGCAAAATACTCTGCTTTTAACATCACATTCCTCTTATTTCTTCTGCCACTTTGGCAAATGAGCGACGATTTATGGAATAAAAGACCTGAGGGGATGACCAAATAAAACTTGAGCTGGTGATTGCCATCAGCACGAGGTGTATTTCTAAGATCCAACATTACACATGGCAAATTCATCCGCATCCAGGTTCCCATTCTAAATAGTAGTCATAATCAGCTTGATAATTTTCACTGATGCTTCTGCATGTCCATTTGCCTTCGGATTATAACCCGAAGTAATGCGATAGTTCTTTCCCCAGCGAGATAAAAACGTCTCAAAGCTGACGAAGCAAACTGTGGTCCTCCATCAGTTTTCAACAAAACAGGAACACCAGTATCTGAAAATATTTCCTCAGTGACCGTATTAGATTGGATGCAGAAGCTATACCCTGGCACGAAGATACACAAGGCCATCCAGACAACCTGTCAATATAAACAAGATAGGTACGACCCATGACATGAAAACAATCCTAAATACGGATTCAAAAATTAATGGTGAGATCTTCTTCTTGCCATAGAGGTTCATTTCTTTGATTTGGTAGGAGAGAACGGCATCTGATTACAAGAAGAAACCATGTTCTCAATATCTCTGTCAATTTTAGGCCAGTAAAACAGTCTGGATATCCCATTTTGTAAAGTACTTTAATTGACCATCGATTAAATTACATTCAAGAGTTTGTAAGACTTTGAATTCCTATGGTAAGTCTTGCTCCATAAATTTCAGGGTCATGGCACATGGATAACGATATATTCCAGAAAGGCCTGAGTTCTACTTCCAAATTTTGGCAGTGTTCAGGAAAACATTTCATTATAATTTTCCGAAGTGAATTGTATTCTGCATCTTGTTATGGCCAGGAACAAGTACCTTTTCCAGCGTTTTGTCCAAGTGTCAGAAGTACACCAGATCATGCCATGTCAATTAAATTCACAATGGAACATGCAAATGATCAGTGGATTCCATCCCATTCAAACAATTTTCTTCTGAAGAAATAGAAGTGATTTTAAATATAGTGCATCTAGAAACAATGAATACTTCCTTCTATAAATGGACATTAAAACTGAAATTAATTAGTGTTAAAAAAAGTCATATGTTTGAATCTAGGGTTTTGTTTCACTAAGAGACTTGGGTTAAGAGCCAAATATCAATGGTCTATGATCTACCACAACATCAAAATTAGGTAATGCAGGCAAAAGTATGAAATTTCTTTTAGTGTATTAAACAGTGTCATTTCCAGCTCTATCAAAGACATATGTATCAAATCTGAAAGAACCTTGACAACACAAATATTTCAGTTGTTTTATATTTATAAAACATATCCCAAACTATGCAGTCACGATGCATCTGTCTTAAGAACATGGTGTTAATGTATTTAAGAACAATAAAATGTGCAATACATACATTCATGACAAAAAGTGCTTCCTTCACTCTTTAAAAAAACACTAAATGCTGTGTTATCCAACAAAGATTACGCTGTCAGTAAATCTGAGTGGTTGTGCCAAACAGAATTACTGGAAGAAAATTTCCAAGCTGATTAACAAGTGATAAAAGATCGAAGATCTGTTATATTAATGGTACAGGAAAGTCTGCTATCAATAGCCAAAACTTTGCGGGAATCAATGCAGCCATGGAAAGGAACATTTTATACCCACAAAAATAAACAACACGTTTTAACCATAATATGAATATTTTCTGAGGATTAAGAGTTATCCTTTACTCAAAAGATCTTTTGCAAGATTGTTTAAATAATATAGGCAGTAGAAATGTATCCTTATAGAATAATCATATGTAAGAACATCATCAACTATCTTTACAGTTTTGTCCATATCACCAAAAGGTTGGATCTCTCTTTGATTATATTCATCTCCTGAAGCAATGTCCCATTAATGCTCTATTGAATTTATAGCGACAAAATGAGTTTTAAACACTGAGATCCTGGTCTTCTTCTGCAATCTTGACTTGGAATATCCCATTTTTGCATCTAGTGTAGAGTTCTTTGTGGTATATATATTTGTGACTACTCATCATGTGTGATCATTGTCCTTCGATCAATGGGTTAAAAACATACTTGTTAAGCTTAGTCAGATCTACACACAATCTTACACCATTTTTTAACCTTGTTTTTGTTTACATTATGGATAAAAATCATTCTGTTATATGCTCAACCTATACAGATAATAAAATTCTAAAAGTTCATCAAGTTGATCCTTTATTTCCGACCTCCAGCTGTATGGTATAGTGTGCGGGGCTGTCACAGCAAATGGTCAAAAACATTCTCAGACAACTTTATATGCATGGGACCTCCATGCATTCCCTCAGTGTTTTTTTGGCAAAATAGTGATGAAATGCTGATTTCAAAGCTGCAGCATGTCTGCCCTTTCTTCTTCAGCTGATCAAAATACAGGCTTAAGTGCATGCAGGAGTATGAAACATTACAAAGATTGTCTTTGCAATCTTTGTCTGTCCTTTGAGCCCTTTCTTCATCCTCTATCTAAAACAGTCGTACAGGAAGAGAATTAATTTGATTAGGAAAATCCTCCGGTAGAATTCCCAAGGCAATAGAATCAAACCAGCTTAATAAAGCTTCCCTCCCACTTCTTTCACCACAGTTATTTCATATTTGAGTTTGTCGATCAGAAAGACGAAAGGTGTTCAAGTAAAAGCTTCCCACACAGTTAAGGGTCTGATAACCAGCCGAACAAAGCTTTTAATTTTAGAAGGTTCAGCAGTTATAGGATATATACCAAGAGATGCATATATTGAGGCCCATCACCGTTGCTTTGCTCCCTGAATTGGTGTCCATAGTATAGAAGAGTTCCTGCAGGATGGGTAATTGAATCTGGATTAAGGGTTGATTTTGAGAAATGGCACTATTTTACACATCACTTTATGATCCTATGTGTACATCCCTGTTAAGTCTACCATTTGACTTTAGTTTTGAATCTTTACTCTTTTTCAGCAAAGAGGTAGTTTCTTCCTGTTGACCTACACAAAAAAGCAAAATGTCCAATCTTTCCACATTGGGAACACTTTTTGTCTTTCCTTTGCCTAACAAACATTTATTTATCAGAATGTCGATCTTTTAATCTAAATATTTTTCATTTTATATAAAAGAAAAATGCTTTCTTGTAGTCTGACTTTTGTAATGTAGATTTTTTTGATATACTCTGTGGGATCATTGCTCGAATTGTAGGATATTTTCATTAGCACCTCAGAAGTTCGACAAATATCTACAATTTTCTGCAAATTGTCAGGTCCTCCTCTAGCATACGTTTTAAAGTTGTTCATGAAAAGTGCCAACAACATTTCCGGTTTTTCAATCTAAATTGTCTTTGTACACGAAGAACAAAAATTCCTTGCTGCTTTCCCTTTTCAACAAAGGAAATCGTCGAAACTCCTCACTTGAGATTTCTTGTGAAAATAAGGTAAAAATTCCTCTTCTGTCGACGATGATGTTCCGTTGACCTGCAAGTGACTTTAATGGCATCAATTATAGTTTCAAGATCTGCATCAGCCGAAAACGAGAGGCCATATCGTAATGTTCGTGTCCAGTCTTCATCTAAAAGATTTCTGGAGAACCGACCTTTGCTCAGCAGGCGTTAATGATTTGATTCCAGTCAGCATTGCATACGAGGGTTCTTCAAATTTATGCCGCCAAGCATCGAACTCCTTCATAGAGAGACTGACGATGACAGCTGAGTTGCGGGTGTGGTTATGGGGAGTTTTATACCGGTACTTGCGCATCATTTTGCGTGTTTTTCAGCATTTCCACTTCGTTGACGATTTTAGTTGACATTTCCATTTTGCGCGCTCATCATGGTTTCTAACATCGTGGCTAAACATTCTTCCCTCTTCTGAGCCATATCCGCTTGCTTCGCCAACAGCTCCGTCAATTGTTGTAGTTGCTCTTCCATCGTGTCAATCAAATCTTAAATTTTGAATCACCTCTGACTACGATCATTCCACCAGCAGAACAGATCCTACTCAAGCGCCATGTTTGATCTCTTTAGGCTGGCAAAGAAACACGAGCAAAGATATGTCTGTTTAATAAGAGATTACAGTACAAACTGACGGCTAAACAGAGATAACCATATTCTGTTACATCATATAAAGAAAAGTATTTATAAAATTTATTATTGTTTATTTATTCGAAACCAATTACCATTACAATATAATTATCGAACCACCCATTACATAACTAGTAAAACAAATGAATATGGACATTTGGAAGAAGTAACGGAAGGCAGTGGGAAATACAGAAGGAAGGGATCGTTTATTGAAAATCAAAAAATAAATTAACTGAATAACAAGAAATAGATAAAAACGTAGATAAATGATTAAATTGCAAGGAGAATTGTATTAGGGTTTGATGCAGTTGAATCTTCGCTTGAACTTTTGAGGTTCCAGTTCACAATATAATATAATAATAATAATAATAATAATAATAATAATAATAATAATAATAATAATAATATATATAATAATATATATACATCTGATATTTGCTGGAGGTCAGTCATCAGTGAAAATGCAGTAATTTTTGACGGAAGATAGCAAGTCAAGTACTACGCGGAACAGGAGTCTTATATACATTCTTCTCTATATGCTTGCTCCAAATACAGAAAGTGGTTCCATATGCCCCCCCTATGACAAGGTTAGCAGCTTTGTAGGGCGCCTTCCCGGGGCGCGCCCTGGGATCATACGGCGATATATAGACCTACCTGGAAGTTGTCGCTCGCACTCAGGAGTTGGCTCCTCTCTGGAAGGTGTGTGGGTTGGGGTGGGGGTTGGGGGGTTGTTGGTATTCCTTGAATTCAGGGTTGTTTTTCCGTGTGTAGAAGAAAGTGCTTAGTTGCTGTGGTGGTGTAGTTTTTTTTTTTTTTTTTGATGAATAAGGACATTAAAATGTAATGTCAGAATGTCTATAGTTTGCGTATTTTACTCAGAATGTTATGGAAAAATTAGTATCGTGGAGGAATTTTTAGGCAGTGTTGTAGTTGGGTTCTTAAAATGATTACATATTCTGAATTAGGAAAATTAACCAACAACAACAACACATTAACAAACATATACTATATGTATATATATATATATATATATATATATATATATATATATATATATATATATATATATATATATATATATATATATATATATATATATATATATATATATATATATATATATATATATATATATATGTATATATATTATATATATATATATATACACATATATATATATATACATATCCTGTGTATATATATTATATATATGTATATATATAATATATATGTGCATTTATATATAGCATACATATAAACACACATACACCACTGGGAAAAAATATAAATATATAGTGTAAATCCTGACCACTATATCTTATATATATATATGAAACCGGTCATAAACATTGCATAAAGGTTTCATTTTCCCCACATATATATATATATATATATAAATATATATGTATATATATATTATATATATATATATATATATATATATATATATATATATATATATATATATATATATATATATATAATATATATATATATATATATATATATAATATATTCATATATGAATATATATATATATATATATATATATATATATATATATATATATATATATATATATATATGTTTATATGTGTGTGTGTGTGTGTGTGTGTGTGTCTGTGTGTGTCTGTGTGTGTGTTGGAAAATTGCCCTTGCTTTTTATCCTCTTGTGTTTAAATGGTTTGTTGATGACACCTTTGTTCTCTTTAAATCAGCTTTCTATGCTGACCAATTCCTGTCGCACATTAATGAATTACATCCGAATATCAAGTTTACATTAGAGAGAGAGGAAAACGATCGGTTGCCATTTTTGGATGTTTTGGTTTTTCGAAATGGTGATAGTTTTAACACTTCCGTTTTTAGAAAAAATACTTTCTAAGGTCTGGGTTCAAGCTTTTATAGTCCTTGTTTTTATCATTTTAAACCCGGTTCAATTTTTACCTTGCTTCATCTGGTTTACACTCTAACCTCTTCCTGAGATTCATATCATAAAGAAATTTTGTTTTTGTACAAATATTTTACCGATAACTGGTTTCCCTCACATGTTTTCTTCAGACATTGCAAGAATTTTCTAAATAAGAGACTATCAAACTCCCCTTCCATAAGCACTGTTCCACGAAAGAAACTGTATGCTAGAATTCCATACATCCAAGATGACAAATTTAGAAGGAATCTCAAGTTTGCAATTAAAAAACACTTTAACATGTTGCAAAAATTCCCAAAAATCCCCTCACAATAGGATCACTTTTTAAATTTAAAGACAGAATCTGCCAACTATTGCAATCCTCAGTCGTATATAAATATGCTTGCCCCAGATGTAATTTGGGGACTTACGTAGGTTCGACTAAGCGATTGCGCAAGGTCAGAGCTGATTCACATAATGGTCTCAGCCATCGTACTGGCTGCAGATTGTCCAATCCCGAATTTTCTAATATCAGAAATTACACAAAAATTTGTAACACCAGCATTAACTATTCTGACTTCTCTGTCTTGGGCCAAACAAGTCGTTTACACGAACTGCTTATCTTAGAGTCATTAATTATTAAACAGTTAGTGCCCAAGTTGAACAATCACACCACCTCTATACAGCTGTATCTGGCTTGAGCCGATTTTCTTCGTTGCTTCTCCCTCTTTCCGAATCATTCAGCCTTCAGCTTTTAGGCTAGTCTAGCAGGTGCTTTTTAAATTGTTTTGTTTTAATGTAAGTTTTGAATAATTTGTTGAGACTCTTAAAGTCAAAGTTGTATTCCATGTGTTTTTAATTCGTGTTGCTGTCTCCTTTACCCTTGATGATGTCACTATGTTGTTACGAAACGCGTCGGCAATAGATGTATCACCTTTTGATGACCGGCTGTGTCCTTGTCACCCTGTCCTTCTATATATATATATATATATATATATATATATATATATATATATATATATATATATATATATACAATTCCTCCCTCCTGTTTAGCTTTTGTGATCTAGTTAACATAGTGATAAATTTTTGTCTCAGTTAGCGTTGTCAGGCACCAAATTAGCGGGCGACGGACGGAAACAAGCATAGTTTGAACTAGATCAGGGCTGTTAGTACCAGTGTATAGCAGTGTAGGGAACCCCCCACCCCGACCCCCCATCGCCTGATCCTGGGAAACAGGCTCCCAATTTTAACCCCCTTTTCACACCCATCACGTGATGTGGGAGTATTTAGGTATGGTCAAGGTTAATAGGCATAGTGGGATTAGCCGTGAGGTAGGACCTTAACCACTAAGTAATTAATATTTGAGGATGCTTTTCCTCTGCCCTCTTTGCTGGTTCTCTTGACATATTTGCAGGGATGTCGGACTAATGATGAAGCCCCTACAAGATGCCGTTGCCTTTGAAAAGCAGAACTAGTCTCACCTTCATTCTCGACGGACGATTCCACCATTTCCTCCGCTAGCTGGTTGAACTACCGTCTACGGACAGCCAAGACGACTGTTGGTGCCGCAATTGTCAGACAAGGTTCGTTCATCGCAAATAGTCAGTAAACCAGCCCTTCCCCCTTTTACTTAAACTTCTTAAAATTCCATTTCTTTAAACTTTAACTACTTCCTCCACAAAGCTATCCTCCTTTGTTACGAGTCCTGCCGGCCTCACATATCCCGCCATTAATGTGCCTTGAATTTCAGTAGAGATCCCGTACTGATTATTAATTTATCCCTCTCCCCGTGCAACTTAAGGGCAAATTTGGGCTAAGCAATACCAGTGTTAAATTTACTCTTTGTGTGAGTGCGATCACGTGTTCATTGTTAAGAGCCCACACATTTACTATTCCCATATGAGCCTACGTGATTTCATCATAATTATCTGCTGGGCTACGTAGTGGTTAATATTTAACATGTGAAAAGGTAACATTTATAAGGGAATTCAATTTCCTTCAGTGTATGGCGCCGTCTAATCTAGAATCTCTATTACAGGAGAGACCCACCCATCCGTGTGCTCTTTGCCTGATAATTTTGACTGCCTTTCAAGCCCGAAATATTCCTGGACGCAGTCCAATCCTTGAAATCCGTTGTGGCTACACCAACAGTTTATATGAATTATTTTCCCCATCCTGGAGTTCAATTTGTTGCAGCATCTGACCGGGACTATTCAGTGTAATCGGGGCATGACTAAGGCATTTTTATTGTAACTGGAATAATTGTATTGCGCATTGACCCCCTTATTAATCAGCTTGCTTCTTGGCAACCAATGCATTATTGTTCTATGTGTCCAATTACTGAGTCTGCCCATTGACTACTATGTCATTTTGTTTATCTACTTGTTTCATTGCAAAAGTCTCTGTGCAAAAACACATATGAATTTGTAAAAGAATTCTGATTCCAAAGGTGACCTTCCTCCTTAAATTGTAAATCCAGGAAAATCTAAGGTAAGTTTCCAATAACTTTTAGTTTGT
>NC_089741.1:77309416-77339416 GCF_040412425.1 Macrobrachium rosenbergii | reverse complement strand
ATTACAGAATACATATTGATATATATATATATTAATAACTATACTTATGATTAATAATATATATATATTTATATTTATTTGTCATTTATTAGAGAGCTTAGCAATGGACTATATATATTTATCCATCTATATTTCCATAAATCTAATATGATCATATTTAAACCAACGGTAGATATGCCTATGGTTACATATAAATTAGGTAATTATTTATGTTTGCTACAATGATTTTGTTGATGTACATTTATATAATATTTAACTTATATCAGTTATATTTAATAATATATATATTTAGATATTATTATATATATAAATATACTATATTTTGTATATATATATATATATAATATATCATGAACATTCATTTTATATAAATATATATATTTATTTATTGTATATATATTATTATATATATAGAATAATTAGTATATCCTAATGGCATATATATATGTATAAACATAAGTAATAGATAATATAATATTTGATATATATATATATATATATATGATATATATATGATATTATATATGGATATATATATATATGTTATATATATATATATGATATATATATATATATATATATATATATATATATATATATATATATATATATATATATATTTATATATACATAGATATATGTAATGTATATATATTTATATGTGATACATCAATTTATATGAAGTGTTATATTTCCACTCTATATATATCCAATAATATATATCCAGGTTCTGCCTTTATATCATCTTGAATGATCTATATTGATAATGATGTGAATCATCAATTTAATATATATTTTTATATATATATATATATACGCATATATATATATATACATATACATATTGTTCATCATCTACATATATATATATTATATATATATATATATATATATATATATATATATATATATATATATTTATATATATATATATATATATATATATCATATATACATATATATATATATATATATATATATATAATATATAATACTTTATATGGCTCATAAATCATTTATGCTATTATAAAATACATATAATTTACCCAGAGATAGAATTATTTATTAGATACAAAGAGATGATAAATATATATATAAAAATACATCTTGAGGGAATTTTTTTATATATCATTATAATATATATAATATACACCACACAGATATATATTTTAGTACGTTATATATATATTTATCATGAAATCTATGATATTATACTTGTTTGGTATAATATATATTTAAAGGTAAAATGGTTTGATATATATATAATCAATATATATTCCAAGAAAACAGTCTAATCATTATGAACTTTGATATATATATATATTTCAATGTTCATATATATATATTTTTGTATAACATAATCATGATTCCATCAGAAATCCATATATTGGTTCTGTATGAAAGACATATAATATATATATTTATTTCCTTTGAGAATTATATTCCAGATAAAATATTGTAACCAACGTATATTATCTCTTATATAGTTATATATGGTAATTAAATAATATATAAATATATATACATTTATATACATATATATATAGATACAATACCAGTATATATAGTAATTATCATGTTGACCATGTTCCAGCACATTAAATATTATATATTTTTTATATATATATATATATATATATATATATAATATCAATACATATATATATATATATATATATATATTTCATATATATATACTATATATATTATATATATATATATATATATATACATATATATATATCCTAATGGCAATTGATATATATATAATATATATATATATATTTATTATATATATATATATATATATATATATATATATATATTTATTTATATCATCCAATAATACCCATTATTTTGTGGCAAAATATAAGAGAAATATAGATATAATATATATATATATATATTAATATATATATATATATGAATCCGCAATATATTTCATATATATATATATAAAAATATAATGCACGGAGAAGGGAAAAGCAAATTAGAGGTGTCTTCAAGCCATTCACTCTTTTGCCTGTTTACTTCAAAGATGGAAGAAAAAAAATAATTTTACAAAGAAAGCTCTTAAATGACAGATGGGGATTGTAAAGGAAAAATATATACCTGGAATCCCAACACATTTGAACATTAGTAGACATTTAAAAAGGGTTAAAGTAAGAGGTTTTTGAAACGGATGTTTTTTTACTGTTAAATTAGGGATACAATTATTAAAAGGTTATATTTTGCAAACCTGACCACCCAAAAAATATTAGTACAATGATATAATTCTCTTTTTTGTAAAGAATAATAATTTTTGCAAGATGAACATTTTTACAAATAAAAAATTATTTTAAACATACAGATACATAGAAAATATATATTTGGTAGCTAATTTCTAATTAAGTCAGTGATTTTATCTTTTAGGTCCTTCTTGAACATTTTTCTAATTCAGGGGTCCAAATAATACATGCCAGCGTTAAGGTCAAAATTACAGATGGAAGTACAGTGGATAATAGTGGACTCCAATAGATTTCTTGAAGAGAAATTTTTCGATCTTTCAATCACAGAACAAATCTTTCGATCTGGCAATCACTGAACGTTCAGTCTAATTCATCCTGTGAGAGTTTTCACTCAAATGAATGAATATAGCATTGAATGTTTGTCCAGTTTTGAAAGAATACTTATGTTGCTTAATACATAATATAAATCTTCATCCAGTTGACCAATATAAAAAAGAGGGCAATCAAACTATGGAATTTTATATTATGTTGTTGTTTTTTATGGCTAAATTTTTATTACCATTCTGTTTAATGTGTTATTATAGGAAAAACAAGGTTAACATTAAAAGGTTTGAACAATGATTTTGTTTTCAAAACTAATAAAATATAAGGCAATTTGGAAATGTTCTTAGGGTTTCTTTCTCATGTTACTTTCAGAAACTATAAATCTTTTGTAGGCTTTGTTATAACAAATATCTAGTATATGCGAAGGATTTATAAATCTATCCTATTTTTCTTATGTTATTCAATTTCTCGATCCAAATATTGGGGACTATAAAATTATCACAAGCTGTAAAAACATAGAAGAAAAAATTGATATTTCGATGTTGCGTGATGGCCTGAATAAAATGGACATCAACATTTTTGTTGTTGGTTGGTTATATTTATACTGACATTTACTTTAAATGGTTCTCCTATTTATTAAAACACCTAGAAACGAAAGGCAATTGTCTTTTTCTAAAGAAAAGTAAGCTAATGGATGGTCCTGTTTTGTTGTTCAAATTTTTAGGTAAATCATTTACATCAGTTTAAGAAAGGCAAAATACCTTAAAATGTCGTCCAATAACCTATAAATTTTAAAGGAGTAATATAAATGATGTTAGGTAAATATCATTTTTCAATGAATTAATTACTGTACAAGTTTGAGAGGAGTCTGGATAAAGGGTTGACCATTCTATTTACAAAATATTTCGTTATTAAATTTCATTGAGGCATTGAATTTAAACTTAAATCACAAAATAAATTTTAGTTTGAGAAATAATTTCACTTCAGGTGGAATATTATGATGGATTAGTTCATTACTAAGATACTCTAAAATAGAATCTATGGACTTTAGTAAATTGAGAACAAAATCAAAACTAACAGAACACAAATAAAAGTCGAACTCTAACTGAGCTATCAAAGGTTTTGAAATCTGCTTACTTATTTTGTTGATACACCGGGAAATTATACTTAGCAACGTCATGATTTTATGTTTCGTGATAATTCTCCATTGGGGATATTTTAAAGGTAACGTGAATTTGATGTTAAACAACATTTGTATTTTTTGAATTTATTAAATCACGGTGTTAAAAATTTGATTAATAAGACTTGCGTGTGAAATGAACCAATGACTGTCATGGTGGAGGAGGGTTATTAGCCGAACCTAAGTATAACTTCCCGTTCTCGAAACTTTAAACATCATAAACAGCAGTTTCGGAAGATTTCCCAGGAATATACACCTCTTGATGATATATTCAGTGTGGTAACAGAATTGGAGTTGTTAAAGGAATGCCAAGGCTGTCATGTCACTTATTTAAATTCAAACCCTTCAGTGATGTTTTACATTTAGGAAATTCCTGAGTTCTTAGATAAATTTATATTAACAACATTTGTAGCTTAAATGAATTTATATAATTAGGCATTATACATATATATTATTAAGGCAGGATATGAATATATATATATATATATATTTTTCGTTATACATATATATTGTAATATATGCATATATATATATATAATATCTTTGTATCCATTTATATATAAAAAAATATAAAATATATATAAATATATATATATATATATATATATATATATATATAATGTGTGTGTGTATGTGTGTGTGTTAACTGTTGAAAAGATAAGAATATTCCAGGTAACAGTCATTACATCCATATCCGATGGTCTATCTTCAAGAAAACGGTCCAGATCCATTCAAACTTTTTCCTCTCTTTTAACATTAACTCTTTTCTCTCTCTCTCTCTTTTACAAAAAATCTCACTCTCTTCTCCTTAACATTCACAATGATCTCTTTTGCACTCAGAGAATGGATTTCTCTCTCTCCATTATTCCACATTAAAAAAATGCGCTGTAGAAATGGGTCGATTAAAGAAAAAAGTCAATTGGCCATCAAAACCAAAAAATAGACTTATTATTCAACCTCAACTTTAAGCAATGAATAAACAAAGCAAAAATTAAAATGCATCATAAATGAAATTGTCCAATTTCAAAAACACCTAACTCAAGATTTAGTCTCAGTCCAACTAAAATCTGATTATGGTTAATACACAAACACATTCAAAAAGTCTGGCATCCATTTTTTAAGACTTTGTAAGGTCTGTCTCAAGTCTCCATTAAAATAAAGACATTGCAAAGGTCACGAAGTCTTTCTCTATGATTTCACACCAGCATGATAACAAATATGTTTTGCATTTTTCAACTCCCAAAAACCAACCATCATCTTGTAAAAATTGCTACTGTTAATATTTCCAAAAATATTATGTTTGCAAAAACATATTAACGAAAAGTCTAAAATGCATGACGTAAATAGCAACTACTGGTAAAATTAGAATCACAATAGATTAATATTGAAATGGTATAATGCTGGCGGCACAATCAACTTTGGCACAAAATCAAAATGTCTTGAAATATGGAAAACCCACATTGTTCAAAATGAACTTGAAATATGGTTCATAAATCCATTTTTTCAACATAGAAAACGAAGATTTTGAACTTACCTTATTCTGCCAATCCTAAGGACTCGCCACACTCCAAATTTGTACAGATTCAATTTAAGGTCTTCGTAATGAACGTGGATTTTACCAGATTAATTGGCAGAATTAGACACACAACAGATTCTATAACACACACGAACTCTTATCATGGCCTATATTGCGTACTTGGTCATAAATGACGAGCCTTATTTTATTCATTTAATTAACTGCTGAGATGATCAACTATTTGCTGAATACAATCAATTCTGCAACCTTTATTCAAGCAGATACCATATCATACCAAATATTCTTCCATCACACTCTGTACCTTTTAACACTACACATATATTATATAAATATATATATATATATATATATATATATATATATATATATATATATATATATATATATATATATATATATAAATATATATATATATTGTTAAACTGGACTCTTGGCTGGTGAGAAATTGAAACAAAATTATAATTGATGCTGCCACGAAACCAAGAAAGTCCAGTTTATGAGCAAAAGGAAAAGTTATTTGAAAACTTACCTTAGATTTTCCTGGATTTACAATTGAATGAGGAAGGTCACCATATTGGAATTAGAATTCTTTTACAAATTTACAGTGGGTTTATTTACAGAAACTTAGCAAGTAAACAATGAGACAACAAACAACATAATAACTAAGGGGCAAACTCAGAATAGGACACATGAATACAATAATGCAATGATTGGCAACAAGCAAGTTGATTAAAAATGGGGCCAATATGCAATAATCAGTCCAATGATAATAATAACATTTAGTCTTGCCCTGTTTACACGAAATGGTCTCAGATAATGCAAATGATGGAACTCCAGGATGAGAGGATAATTCATATGAACATTGGCCTACAATGGAATTTGTCCTGGACTGGGACCAGGAATTTTCAGGATTTTGGGGTGGCAGGCGATACTGGAAGCATGGATTGTGATTGGTCCATATGTCTCCCTGAAAGAGACGTTCTAAGTTAGGAATGACGGTACACACTGAAGGAATGGAATCCCTTAGAAAATTACCCATACACGTTCTAAATACAAAACATAACGTAGCCCAGAAGATAATTATAATGAAATCACGTTGGCACAATCTGGAATCGTAGCAGCGATAGGCTTTAACAATGAACACGTGATCGCACTCACACAAAGATAAAATTAACACTGATATGGCTTAACCTAAAATAGCCCTTAAATTGCACTGGGGAGGGATAATTGATGGTTATCACTGGATCTTTACTTGAATTCAAGGCACGTAAATGGCAAGGTAAGGATACAGGCAGGACTTTTGACAAAGGAGGATTGCTTTGTGGAGGAAGGAGTTAAAGTTTAAAGAAATGGAATTTTAAGGAGTTTAAGTAAAAGGGGGAAGGGCTGGTATTGACTACTTGCAACGTACGAACCTTTTATGACTGTTGTTGGCGCCTAACCACAGTTCCAGTTGTCCGTCGAAGTCAGTTCAACCAGCGGAGCGGGAAAAAATGCAGCATGTCTGCTACAGATGAATCAGATGAGCATCTGTTTGCTTCCAAACAACATGGCATCTTCAGCGTCGAGCTTTGGGCCAACCGTACCTGCAAGTATGTCAAAAGAACCAGCAAAGAGGGCAGAGAAAAGCACACTTATCATTATATGCCTACAGATTAGAATCATACCTGTTCCCCTAGCCTAAATGGCCTTTTGACCTCCCCCAGACCTACATGCCTCCCCCATCATGTGATGGGGGTGGAAAAGGGGTTTGTATTGTTCTCTGGATCAAGATGTTTGGGGGGTGTCTGGATAAGGAGGCCGGTTTTTCTCAACTCTCATTTCCTGGTGCTAACAGCCTGATCTGGTTCAAATAGGCAAGGGGTGTTTTTCCACACGCCTGAATATTCCCCTGACCTATATAGCAAATGAATAGCAGATTAATTCAAAAATAAATAAGATATCTACAGGAGGAGGATATGTATTATCCTTGACAGGTCCCCTTAAAAGGCCCTTCACACCCTTTCGGGTGAGGGTCTTAGCTAATTCCTCCCGACTGGCCCAGTGACCCTACATAAGGTGGATTGTGGCTCTGCACATCTAAAGGAACCTACCTAACTGCTAAGAGGGTTCTGAATTGGCTAATTTACAGGCCTAACCTACCTAAGGGTATAGATACAGCTACTAACTGGCTAGGATGATATGGGAGAAATCTACACCTAGACAAATGCACACTGTAAACACACTAACCTAACCTAACCTACTATCCCCACGACTCTGGCACTGAACGAACTGGCACTAAAGAATGGCACGCACTGAGTTATGATTGGCACTACGCTTTACGATTAACACGCAACAAATTGAAACTTGAAATAACCTGAAGGGTAATTCACAATGTATGATTAATATAATATATCAGTTTGAGTCACAGTATATTATGGGTTGGAAGGAGGTTAGTTGGAAAAGGGTTAGTAGTACAAAGGCCTAAGTGGTTAATGGTTAATGCTATGGGCTCAGAGGTCACACAGGCTACCCCCTCTGGGCAGGTGCCAGGATCGCTTCTGAGATGGAAGTGGCACTGTGCCAACGGGCACGAGTGCCAAAGAGCTTATGGCTCTGACTCACTAAGAGGAATTTCTTCCGGCCTTCTTCTTCTTCGGGGGCCTCCAGGGTCTGGCTAGGCCATTCCTAGGGGGCGATGAGGATACTGACTCTGAAGAACGGCCAGGAGTGCCATCAGGAGCAGGATCAGGGGCAGCCTCAGGGGCTACGGGCTGGCCTCCTACTTCGGCTGCTGTGACAACCGTCGTGGGAAGAGAACCAGCGTCTGCGGCCTGGCAGGACAGTTCCTGGTCGTCCTCAGCAGATGGAAGAGTGTGGGAAGAAGAAACATCAGGGGTCGGAGGTTCACACTGTGTGATGATCACAGTGGTGAGATTTGGTGGATCTCCCGTAGGAGGATCCAAGTCATGTTCGGGGTCCGGCACTGGCACTAACTCAGGGCCAGGCTCATGGAAGCATTAATATATATACACACTTGGCAGGGAGCATCCAGCCAAGATGGGTGGAGCTTAGCACTGACCAGTGCTCGCAAGTGGCACTGGCAGCGAATTAATGTCAGACAAAGCTGAAGGGGGATATATGGGGATCGAGACCCTCGGTGTCCCTGGCATGATTTGGGACAGCGATTCCTGTCTTATATGAGAGGACTGGGCCTCTGGTTCAGTGGAGATTGGCCGCTATATATATATATATATTATGGGGCACTTTGACCATCTCTCAGAGTGCCCTCTTACATTTGCAGGTATTGCAGCGGTAATTATGTTGATCCCTTATGGATGAGGGTAATTATTTATAATATATGTATATATCGACAAGACCACCGGACTAGGCCTGGAAAAGTATGGTATGTGAAGGTTTGCTAATTTGGGCGAATGGAAGGTTCACGGCTGACGACTACGGTGACGCAACAGCTCACAAAGGCTGTTGTCCTGCTGAAGATGTGGTGCTGGATGTGCTGGCGGAAGCAGTCAGGCAACAGAATGGTATTTGGGGTGGGACATCCCCAGAGGATGTCTCGTCCAAGCAGGAACTCACTCCATGCCTGATGGTCGCTTGACAACGCCAAGACGATGCATTTTGTTGCTCCAAGGGGTAATCACCCTGAGTTCAACTGTGGGGACGGTCAGGGACTGTTTGTCCACCCAGGTCACGGTCCACTTGTGTGCTCATCTACCTTGGCACTGGCTGGCACTGGGCCCGATCGATCAGACTAATATCTGAGCCAGTGTCGGCAGTAGTTGGCAGGGTGCACTGGGGGCTGGAACCATCCAGAGAAGCCACTGAGACGGACTGTGTCCAGACCCTCTCAGGGTGAGTTCTTACATTGGCACAGCTAAGAGAAGTGTGGCACTAATCATGTTCACATGCCTGACAATGACCACATGTTTTTGGGCATGAAGGATGACCCAAGAAGAGTGTCCTGAAGCTCCACAGTCTCGGCAGGGGCCCCGGTGATATTGATTTTATGAGCACTGACGGGTGAAAGAGGGAAGATGGTGTTGATAATTTATGAGTGGAGAGGAGGACTGATGGTTGGAGGTAGGAATGCCGAGAGTTGTTGCCCTGTTGATTGCTATCTTCTTTTTATAGTGGCAATCTGAACTTCAGCATGGCCAGGATACTTCTTACAGATGGGGCATGGAGGGGGTTTGTTAGGCTGGGCAGCATTTCCTGTGAGCAATTGAGTCCCGAGAGGTGTCCGTGGTACTTACTTTCAAACACTGCAAGGTGCTGGTGGGATTTCACTTTGATATGAACTCCCAGGCATCAGCTAAGGGCAGGCATTAATTTTCTTGAGGGTGGCTGGCTGCTTATCTTTAAAAGACAAACACAGCCAGAGGCCCGGGTGCACACTGGAAGAGGTCCTCCAGCATGATTCCAGTCTTATAAGAATTGAACAAATTTATCAAAGGTGTTGCACCTCATAGAGTTTAACCAGCTGGGTCCTCAAGCAAGTGTCTTGTGACAGTATTCTCATTCTGTCCAGGACCAGCCTATCTTCTAGCCATACCAACACAAATCTTTGGAACACACTCTCAGGGGTAAAATTTCATACAGACATATAGAATGATGGCACAAAAATGGAAATACACATGTTCCCTAAGACGTTGATCTCTTTAAAGAAAGATCTTATAGCAGCTTTCAAAAGCCTTTACAGGTGCTTCTCTATCTGGTGTTGTCAAAGACAACACTCTCAGCCAGGCATTTGTAAAATTACCTTAGGTCTCAAAGAGAATTATCCATCTCTTATGAGCCATTTTCTATCTCGCCTTCAGTCCATTGCAAAATCTTGACTCTTCAACAGAAAATAGTAAGACACATTTTTTGTTTGCACAAGATAAACATCTTGGGGCTGGATGCTTGTTGTGCTGCTAAAGCTTATCTTTTGATAACTAACTTTCCTTCTTGGCACAATACTGTCCAACTCAGAGCTCTGCTATCTTTGAAAGGGCTTCTTCTCTGCTGTCTCTTCTCCTTTCTTTCTTTCTTTCTTCTTCTCTCTGCTGCTCGGCTTCTTGCTGCCTTCTCCGCTCTTCTCTTTCATCTTCTTCTCTCTGCTGCTCGGTTTCTTGCTGCTTTCTCAGCTCTTCTCTTTCTGCTTCTTGCTACCTTTGTTCTTCTTCATACTTTCTCTTCTCAGCGATCTGTTCCTTTACAAACCTTTGAAGGGCCTGGCCGGAAAGACCGTCCTCCTTCCCTATATTCCTGAAGTATTGGTGCTACTCGGTTGACATGTTGCTGATGGGAAGGGGTGCTGAGTGAGTTATGTGGGTGTTCCCGAAGGAAAAGGTTTGTGACGATGAGGAAGTGTCCTTAGACTAGTGGCACTTCAATGAGTGGCCCCTTTGAATGAGGTGGCACTGTGGAGGAGTGTGCCTTGTGAGGGTCACACTAGAGGAAAAGCGTTCCTGAAGGAAGTCTGAGTCCTTATGGGCGGATACGCTGGTAAATGGAGTGCTCCTGAAGGCTCTATGGTCCTTATGGGCGGATGCACTGTTTATTAGGTGTTCCTGAAGTAGCTGCTGTCCTTATGGGCGGAAACACCGGCTGTATGGCACTCTGTTTCTTCAATACAGGTGCAATGATGTATAAGAGATTGCTTTGGTTGGGTGGCACTGTGGTGCCGGTGCGCTCTGTGGAGCAATGCAAAATGTCAGTGCATTAATTGGCACTGAAGGTGAGGTACTCTGCCTGGGCAGAAGGTAAGTAGGGAGTAGAAAGGTAAATGAGAGACTCCAACAGAATGGAAGAGATAGGAAAGTGAAAGGAGAAAGATAAGTGCTTCAGTGATTGGGTGCTTAGCAGTGCCGCAGATTAGTGGCACTGAGAGAAATGGAACTGGATGTGACACGAGTGGGTAGCTAGTTATGAGAACTAGTGGGCGCTGCCTGACATGAGGACAGGTGGGCTACGAGGTAGGGCACTCAATGTGCAATGGTTTAGCACTTGCAACACGCAAGTCTGAGATAAAATATACCCACTCCCGCACATCAGTTGGAACACATAACAAGATATACTAAATATATGCCTTATAGTGTACGCTAAATGATCCTGGGTTGAAGCACTTGGAAATAAAAAGCTGGTTTGCTTGAGTAATCCGCTACGCACAAGCGTGTAGAAATTTCACACTGGGTACATGATAAAATTTTAAATGGGTTAGAAATTTTAAATTTCAGGTTTTGTTATTAATCTAATTCTTTGTATTTGCCTTTTATAATTTATGAGTTGATCCCCAAACTCTAAAGTAAATTACGGTTGTCCCGTGAGAAAAAAAAAATGCACTAATACGAGAGGCGAGAGAAGGGGAAAAAAAAAATTCTCTCTCTCTCTCTCTCTCTCTCTCTCTCTCTCTCTCTCTCTCTCTCTCTCTGTCTCGGTGAGCGATATGTAATGGCACGTATTTGTTATGAAATTATAATCCCTTTATTTTTACGCTTAAGCGAAAACTAAAATAGCCTATGGTTGTGAAATTACGTTAAGTGAAGTATATTATGGAATTGCTACTGCTTGCTCTCATATGAACTTAGAGTATGGTACGCAAGAGCGTTTCAAATTGTTTCGCACCGTTTCCCGATTTTCGTTAAGCACACAGGGAGGAGGTTCGTTCCTTGAACGAACGTTGTGGGAACGAATATGCGCGGGAAACAGCTGATCGAGGATTCTTGCTCGCCGTGCGGCAAGACAAAATTGGAATTGGATGGATGGCGAAAAGGGAAGACAAGAAAACAAACTCCACTTTCTTGCTACATGCGGGTTTTAAAATACGAAATGAATTATTACTCCTTGAATATCAGCACTGTCTTTACTTTACGTTAATACTTTAATATGCAAAATAAACCCTGGTAACTGTTCTTCCAACACTGAGACAAGTTGACGCATGCGCGCTTTCAACACAGCTCTGGCTGGCTGGCCGTATAAATGCCAGATATCGCTATACGGATTCCCGTCAACTAATCGTTATTTCAAAATTTATCACTAACCAAGAAATGTACATTTTCTTTGCCATAACTATTCCGAAATAACCTCCTAGTTTCTGGTCCTAGCTCACACATGCAAAATTCCCTCACTAGCACCTCCTAATTCCTAAGTACTCGTTTGCAACTCGACACGTTTGTCCTACACTCTAGAGATTCTGCGAGGCAAACATTTCGCGCCTTCCTCTCTGTTTCGCTAATATAAGAACCCTATGCATTCCCTTGTTATGAACTCTTCTAATGCTACGAGAATTGTTGCGTTTTAAAACAGAAATATTAATATTACCCTTATTTCCTTAATATTAGGACATGCACACACACTGTTTTACCAAAAGACGTCGGCTATGATCGCTTCCTGTGCTTTTCGAAATGAAATGGTTATCGTGAATAAGATAATCGATTTTATATATTCCTGGTTTTCTAGTCTAGCTTAATAGCGAAGCTAATTTAGCTATTTTGACTATATCCTGACATTTGGTCGTCACTGTTACAGACTGGACTGGTGTGATAAGAATGTACACACAAAATTATAATTGATGCTGCCACGAAACCAAGGGAGTCCAGTTTGTAAAAAAAAGGGGGATTTAACTGAAGACTTACCTCAGAATTTTCCTGGAGTTATAATTTAAGGTGGAAGGTCGCCATATTGGAATTTAGAATTCTTTTGCCAATTTACAGTGATTTATTTATAGAAATTTAGCAAATCAACATTAGCAGATCAACATTTAGACACCATACAGCATAATCACTGAGGGGCAGATTCAGAATAGGGCACAGTAACAATAATGACATGAGTTGGCAACAAGCAAATGGATAAAAAATGGGGCCAATCTGCAATAATCAGTTCAATGATAATAATCACATTCAGTCTGCCCTGATTACGTGAAATAGTAATGCAAATGATGGTGTTCCAGGGTGGAGGAATACTTCATAGGACAGTTGGCCACAACGGAAGCTTCTCCTAACTATGACCAGGAATTAATGGGGTGGCAGGCGAGGCATGGAAGCATGGAATTGATCGCACCACGTGTCTCCTCCTGAAAGAGACGTTTTGCGTTAGCCCTGCTCAAACTGAGGGAAATGGAATCTCCCTACAGAAGATTACTGGAGACACGTTCTGAAATACAGCACATAACGTAGCCTAGAAGGTGCTTTTGATGAAAGCACGTAAATATGATCTGAGAATCGGAGCCGCGTGTGCGTTAACAATGAACACGCAACTATATGCGCCCAAAGTTAACTAACGCTTTTACCACTTAACTTTAATAACTTAAATAGCCCTTAGATTGCACTGGTGGAGGGATAAATGATTGTTATATCGGGATCTTTACTCGAACTCAAAGTACGTAAATGGCAAGGCAGGGGATACAGGCAAGATTCTGACAAAGGGAAGATTGTTTCGTGGAGGAAGAGGTTAAAAGTTTAAAAGAAATGGAAATTAAGGAGTTAAGTACAAGGGACAGGGCTGGCTATTCGACTACTCGCAAATGTACAAACCTTTTATGATTGTTATAGGCACCTACAACCATTCCAGGTCCCCTGTTTGAGGACAGTCTGGCCAGCGAAGATGGAGGAATCCACAGTGCGTCCGCTGCAGATGAGGTCAGAAGCAAGTCTCTGCCCAGCCTTTGAAAAGCAGGTCGCATTCGGCGTCGGGGGTTGGGGAGGGGCGCCAGCTGTACCTGCAAGCATGTCAAAAGGCCAGCAAGGAGGGTATGGAAAAGCACACTTATCATTATATGCCTATAGAATCAAAAACTACCTGTTACACAGCCCTAAATGCCCTTCTGCCCTTCCCAATCCCTACATGTCTCCCCCATCGCGTGATGGGGGGAAAGGGGGTAAAGGGGGTTTTGGTATTGTTCTTCGGGATTGCGCGATGTTGGGGGTAGGTGAGGAGTACCGGCGCCTAACTAACGGCTTGTTACTGGTTCAAAAACCGCGTTTTTTTTTTTTCCTGAGACGCCCGATTCGAAAGAGAGAGGAACAACAGATTAATTAGAAATTGATTGCTGAAATTACTATACAAGGAAGGGAAGAATGTTTATTCTTAACAATATATATATATATATATATATATATATATATATATATATATATATATATATATATATATATATATATATATATATATATATATATATATATATATATATATATATATATATATATATATATATATATATATATATATATATATATATGTATATATATATATATATATATATATATATATATATATATATATATATATATATATATATATATATATATATATATATATATATATATATATATATATATATATATATATATATATATATATATTATATATATATATATATATATATATATATATATATATATATATATATATATATATATATATATATATATATATATATATATATATATATATATAATATATATATATATATATATATATATATATATATATATATATATATATATATATATATATATATATATATATATATATATATGTATATATATATATATATATATATATATATATATATATATATATATATATATATGTATATATATATATATATATATATATATATATATATATATATATATATATATATATATATATGTATGTATATATATATATATATATATATATATATATATATATATATATATATATTTATATATATATATATATATATATATATATATATATATATATATATATATATATATATATATATATATATATATATATATATATATATATATATATATATATACATATATTATGATGGCTGGTTTTGCCATATATATATATATATATATATATATATATATATATATATATATATATATATATATATATATATATATATATATATATATATATATATATATATTATATATATATATATATATATATATATATATATATATATATATATATATATATATATATATATATATATATATATATATATATAATTATACATACGTTATATATATATATATATATATATATATATATATATTATGATAGGCTGGTTTTGCCACCACTCAACAGTGGCAATCTCAGAATGTTCTAATAGTGTTAAATTCAAAGGTACTAAGTCCTTGATAGGTAGGATAGTACTAAAAAAAATGTACAATAATCAATTCAGGGGGTAAACAAAACACCAAGAAAAAAACTTAATTTAATACATAAATAACCAGGTAGAAGTTACACCTGAACCTCATAAATACACAAATAAATGAATAACTAACACCCTTAATTAATTAATAACAATAATCAACACACTCATACTACTGAAGATAAACAAACACAATTATCCACAAAGGAAGGGGCTTAGGCAGGAGGTTTTGGCAATCAAAAAGTATGAATAACCTGACCAATACACGCTTAGTAAGTCCTAAGGTGGTTTTTCTCCTTCTCAATACTTGGCCGTGATCTCTTCAAAAATAAAATCTCCGAATCCGGAGATTAACACAGGGCAATGTCAAGTCACTGGTTCTGGCAATGGGGAATGAGTACGACGTGCTTCACTAATCAGCACAGATGACCTCTGTAAGGCAGGGACATTCCAAAGACCCGTTCAAGGTCCCTAAGCCGTGATCAAAAATATAATTTCAGTATCACCATACCGGGCTCAGAGAGGCTCCCTCTGCTTTTTAACTAAGCAGGGAGGTGCTGGAAGTAGAATCTTGGTGCTTCGAGTAAATCCAAATATACAGGATGTGCCAAACAGCTAGCCAGTATCATACCCCTCTCTAAGGTTGCCCAGAAACAACTATCTGTTTTGGCCAAAAGCACCTCTGGGAAAAACACAGTATAAGCCACCCCACTCACAAACCAGATATACTGTATATATCAGTATATATATATATATATATATATATATATATATATATATATATATATATATATATATATATATATATATATATATATATATATATATATATATATATATACCATATATATATATATATAAACCATATATATGATATATATATAATATATATATATATATATATATATATATATATATATATATCCTATATATGTATATATATATATATATATATATATATATATATATATATATATATATATATATATATATATATTATATATATATATATATATATATATATATATATATATATATATATATATATATATATATATATATAGATTTATTTATATATACATATATATATATGTATATATATATATATATATATATATATATATATATATATGTATATATATATATATATATATATATATATATATATATATATATATATATATATATATATAACAGCCATTAGCAAAAAATTTCAAAACACACAAACCACCAGAGAGGAGGAGGAGAACCAGGCTAACAGACTTATACAGTATTTAACACTCAGGTTTAATCAATAATAATGTAAAATCAAACAATTAAATGACAACAAGATGACACCTCCTCACCTAACAGAAAAAAATTCTTTTAACAAAAGGAAATTTTAATTAGGTAAAAAAAATATTCTTAAATTCAGTCAAATAAATTCAAAATATGAAATAATCACATACTGAAACATTAATGACAGTTAATCTATAGAAATACAAGATTCCATACAAATCTGCAAGAGCAAAATAATCTCATTAAGAATATTATATTTGAAAACAAGGCTTTGGAAAGAAGGAGGAGGGGCAAAGATACAAAGATGCAGCTTATAATATAAGCAACAAAATTATCATAATATCATGAATATACAATGGAGGATCTTCAACACAGACAATCTCAAACACCAACACCAAACAAATTTTCAACCCAAGGGCTTTTCAAGGTTCTCACATAAGCATACAACTAAGAGCTACACTGCTCTAATCTGGATTCCACATATCTGTTCATAGGCCATAACTACTTTTGCGCACACTCAAAATTGTTCCACTTTGTGATTCCTATCGCTCATTGTAAAAATATTCAGCAAATAATAGTTCAGTCTATATCACAGTGACAACACACACTCAGTCACTTTAAAAGAGTCCTACTGAATACATACACCCATACTGCATAACACAGAGAACACCAACACAGATTTCCCCTGCGCAACGCCAACACACAAAAATTCGTGAAGCATAGTTATCCCTGGAAACATAGAATAACCGGATTACTACCCTAACCACCAAATTAACCACCGAGACCATATTACACCAGGTCACCAAGAACCTAAACTGCATTATAGCAGGTCGCTAAGACCACCAGATACCCATAATCAGTGTACCGTACGTATGGGAGGTACGAATTTTACCTTTATGATGACCTTCATACCTATCTATTTATTTCACGACACATTATATCACACCATCCACCTTACTTAAAATAATACAACAACTGTATTCTGATCATGAGAATTATTTCAACCTTAACCTAATGTTACATTATGCCTATATATACACACGTACATATACATATACACACATATATAACAACCTCAAGGCATTTAACCAACTCTGGTAACCGAACTTTTCATTAATATTAATTAGCTATACCTTTATGTCACCCATCCTAAACACCTCTTTAAACCTTACATTATCACATTCATAATAGTTATTATATATCGAAAGGGAGCCTAAACCCCAGCCAAGAACACCTTGTGTTCTGCTTGTGTCAACCATACAAGTGTTAGTAAACGGACATTCTTGATACTAATGTTCACTTTATTGTGAACCACAATCCACCAGTCTTCGAAAACACTACCACCATAACCAAAAATGTAAATAACGAGTGCCATCCTCTCCCTTCAATCTTTTTTTTTTTTTTAACCTGTTACTTCATCATTTGCTAACTACCTCTATTCCTGTAATGAAAAATTATGATTAGTACTCTTCAATCTTATTCAGTACCTAAACTCATTAACTTACTTCAACAGCACACGCACCACAACAAGAACGATATAGATACTACCTTATTAGCTGCATGGCCCACTGCAGACCTTTTTATTCAACAATACGTGAGAGAACTTCTGCTACAACGTTATCTTTTCCTGGGATATGGGTAAATTCCAGGTCCCATTCCTGTAGCATAAGGCCCCAGCGCATAAGCCGCTGATTTTTATTTTTGCACCTGTTAAGGAAGGTCAGTGGGTTGTGGTCTGTTAGGACCTTAATAAGGGTGCCTGTGGAAGAAAGATAAATGGAAAAGTGATTAATTGCCAATATCAGTGCAAGGGTCTCTTTCAAAGGTCAAATACTTTCGTTGAGCGGGAATTAACTTCTTTGAGAAGTGCGCAACAGGGTGAGAAACACCCTGCTCGTCCTTCTGTAACAAGACCACTCCTACACCGATGTCACTTGCGTCGGTGGCAAGCGAGAAAGGGAGGTCAAAATTTGGAGCCCTTAGTGCCGGGAAAGTAAGTAGTACCTTTTTGAGACTTTTAAGTGCCTTTTGCGTGTCATTGGTCCAGGTGAATGTTACCTTCTTTTTTAGGAGGTTGGTGAGTGGATCAGCAATGTCAGAAATTTTTCACAAATCTACGGTAGTAACCTACCAAACCTAAGAATTTTCTGACATCCCTCCAGCACGTAGGGATAGAAATTTTCTCAATAGCCTCTACATTGGTCTGTTTAGGAGCTACCTTACCATTACCCACTACATGACCCAAGTATACAACCTTTGCTTTTTCAAACTCACTCTCTCTTAGATTGACCACCAGACCAACTTTCTTCAACACTTCGAACAAGGCTTTAATATGTTTCAGGTGAGTCTCCCAATCGTCACTATAAATAACAATGTCATCAATATAAACCACACACCCTCTTAAATCGTACACCAACGTATTCATCATCCTTTGAAAAGTGGTGGTGGCATTTTTCATGCCAAATGGCATAACACAATATTGATACAACCCTTGAGGCGTCACGAAAGCCGACAAAGCCCTCGCTCCTTTCGTCAAAGGAACTTGCCAATAACCTTTTTAACATATCAAATTTACTTATGTATTTTGACTTCCTCATGCGATCTATATAAACTTCTATTCTTCAGATTTTGTAACCTCATTCACCTTTCGATAGTCAAAACACATACGAAACTCTCCGTCAGGTTTCTTAACCAACACCACGAGTGACGACCAAGGACTTTTGCTTGTTTTGATCAAACCGTGTTTTAACATATATTCTACCTCCCTTGCAACAACTTCACTCTTGAAAGGATTTAACCTATATGGGGATTGTTTCACCGGCATGGCATTACCAACATCCATGTCATGTTCTACAACAGATGTTCGACCTGGTACATCCGAAAATAATTCTTTATAACCGAACAAAGCTTTTTCAGATACCTACGTTTCTCGTAACTCAAATGGGAAACTAAACCTCAAAGTTTTCCAAAGAATTCTTATTACCTGATCGCCAGTTACCTTCATTACCATATTTATCCTCATTAACTTCTTCCTCTGAAACAGAATGAAGGTTATTATTACATTTAACCACATCCCAACTGTTGCCACCAGAATGACTTTATCCATTTCTTTATATTCCTTTAACATATTGATATGGCAAAATTAAAAAGGTTTCCTCCTCTCGGGAGTTTCCACCAAATAACTGACCTCGCTAACTTTTTTTCAAAATCTTCCAGGGACCTGAAAACGAAGCTTTTAATGAATTACCGGGTAAAGGTAATAACACTAATACCTTGTCGCCTTCAGTGAAGTTACATGTTTTGATCCTCCTATCAAAGAAGTAGTTCATTCTTCTCTGACTGCACAACAAATTCTCACTGGTAAATTCCCAAATCTTCATCATTTTGTCACCCAAATAAGTTATGTAGTCTAACAATTTAACCTCAGGAATGTGACCTTCCCATGACTCTCTCACAACATCAAGAGGACCACAAACACAATGTCCAAAAACCAAATTAAAAGGCGACAAACCTAGAGACTGACTTGGAGCCGAACGGAAAGCAAATAGCAGATATGGTAATTCTTTGTCCCACTCTGAACAGTGACTTAAATAGTACTTCTCCTAATCATCGATTTTAGAGTTTGATGAAACCTCTCCAGAGCACCCTGACTCTCTGGATGATACGGAGATGAGGTCACATGTTTGATACCCAGCTCTGCCACTTTCCCTTTAAAATACCTACCAACAAAGTTTGTACCACAGTCAGACTGAATCACCTTAGACATCCCAAACTTAGTGAAAAAATTTATTAACACTACTATTTTTATGTTTTTAATGGAACGTGGGGGAATGGCTTCTGGATAACGGGACATTTTATCTATTATAGTGAAAACATACTCAATCCCACTACGAGTCCTGGGCAATGGTCCCACAACATCAGTTATGACTTCTTTAAAGGGTTCAGAAACCACAGGGACTGGACATAAATGAGCTTCAGGAATAACTTGGTTTGGCTTACCGACCTGGCAGATACCACAACTACTGACAGACTTCTTCACTTCGGATCTCAATTTGGGCCAATAATAATGTCTGAGCAATTTCCCAGCCATCATGTGAATTCCAAAACGACCAGCCAAACCATTATCATGTACCAACGACATCAAGCCAATCCTGTGAATACAAGGGGCAATTATTTGTTTTACAATTTCATATGAAGAATGTCGTTAATTATTTTGAACTTTGGGACTGTTAAATCATCCACCTCGACTGATTCAATAGGAAGGTCCCGGCATTCTTGTTTCTGAGCTTTAATTAGCTCTTCCTTTGTCCATTTTGGAATGTCCTTTACAATGTCGATATCTTCTACAAAAAAATATTGCCAAAAACAAGACCCCCAGAATTAATTTGGCACCCTAATGAACACCAACAGGCTGGTTTTGCCACCACTCAATACTCAATCTCAGAATGTGCTAATAATGTTCAATTCACAGGTAGTAAGTTCACAATAGGTGGAATAGTACTAAAAAAAAGGTGTGCAAAAGTCAATTCAGGGGGGTTAACCAAACCCCAAGAAAAAACTTAATTTAATACATAAATAACCAGGTAGAAGTTACATCTGAACCTCAAAAATACACCAAATAAATGAATAACTAACACCCTTAATTAATTAATAACAATAATCAACACACTCATACTACTGAAGATAGCTCACAACACAATTATCCACAAAGGAAGGGGGCTCAGACAGGAGGAGGTAATCAAAAAGTATGAATAACCTGACCAATACACACTAGTAAGTACTAAGGTGGTTTTTCTCCCTCTCAATACTTGGCCGTGATCTCTTCAAAAATAAAATCTCCGCGTCCGGGGATTAACACAGGGCAATGTCAAGTCACTGGTTCTGGCAATCGGGAATGAACATGGCGTGCTCAACTAATCGGCACAGATGACCTCTGTAAGGCAGGGACGTTCTAAAGATCCGTTCAAGGTCCCTAAGTCGTGATCAAAAATATAATTTCAATATCACCATATCGTGGCTCAGAGAGGCACCCTCAGCTTTTAAACTAAGCAGGGAGGTGATGGAAATAGGTGGCAGAAGAATCCTGGTGCTTCGAGTAAATCCAAATATACAGGATGAGTCAAGCAGCTAGGCAATACCATACCCTCTCTAAGGTTGCTCAGAAATGACTCTATGTTTCAGCCAAAAAGCACCTCTGGGAAAAACACAGACACCTCCCACTCACACACCAAATATATATATATATATATATATATATATATATATATATATATATATATATATATATATATATATATATATATATATATATATATATAAAAAGCAGCCATTAGCCAAAAAAATTTTTTTATATATATATATATATATATATATATATATATATATATATATATATATATATATATATATAATATATATATATATATATATATATATATATATATATATATATATATATATATATATATATATATATATATATATATATATATATATATATATTTATATACATATATATATATATATATATATATATATATATATATATATATATATATATATATATATATATATATATATATACTTATATTTATATATATATATATATATATATATATATATATATATATATATATATATATATATATATATATATATATATATATATATATATATATATATATATATATATATATATATATATATATATATATATATATATATATATATATATATATATATATATATATATATATATATATATATATATATATATATATATATATATATATATATATATATATATATATATATATATATATATATATATTTATATATATATATATATATATATATATATATATATATATATATATATATATATATATATATATGAAATTGTATATAAATCACGTTGTGATAAAAAAATTTCATAATAAGAGCTGCGTGTTCCAAACATACCAATGGCGGAGGTGGGTCATTGCCGAGGCTAAGTACAATTTCCCCGCTCACGATGGGTAAAAACAGTACAGCAGACTCGGCGATGACTTATACCTCTCTTGATAGCAGTGGTAACGTCAAATGGAGTTGCTGAATAGGTCCGTGTCGAGGGTTCGTGTCCCAACGGTACCAATCCATTTATCACTTATATAAATTCTCCGTTGGTGATAATTCTCCATCGGAGATATTCCTGAGGTAGCGTGAATTTGATATTAAGCGACATTTGTAGCTTCATGATTATATATATATATATATATATATATATATATATATATATATATATATATATATATATATATATATATATATATATATATATATATATATATATATATATATATATATATATATATATATATATATATATATATATATATATATATATATATATATATATATATATATATATATATATATATATATATATATATATATATATATATATATATATATATATATATATATATATATATATATATATATATATATATATATATATATATATATATATATATATATATATATATATATATATATATATATAATATATATATATATATATATATATATATATATATATATATATATATATATATATATATATATATATATATATATATATATATATATACACATATATATATATATATATATATATATATATATATATATATATATATATATATATATATATATATATATATATATATATATATATATATATATATATATATATATATATATACATACATATATATATATATATATATATATATATATATATATATATATATATATATATATATATATTACAATTTCCCTGAGGTTATATGATTTCTAGTGATTTTTACAGGCCGGCAACGGAAACTATTTATTTGGCCTTGAAGTTCTGACTTACGTAAAGGGAAATCGTAAAAAAACAGAACAAGGGATGATTTTAGGAGCTGAAGGCTCTACCTCATAAGGAAATGCCACATAAACACTTGGGATAAATTAAGGAATTATATTTAAAAAAAGAGAAGCATAGAAAGGGAGAAAGGGTACTTGAATTCTTAAAGGGCTTGCAATGCCTGAAGACCCTCCTACTGGAGTCTTGAATAAGGGCAAACACACAGTCCAAGATGAGTCCACTGCAAGTAGGTCCCTCTGCAAGAGAGATTTACACATTACACGCCAGTAAAGGAAAATATAACACAGGATATGATTCGAGTCTGCTCTGAGGGTGCCAAGAACTCAAGGAATAACTGAACACTTTACACTGGAACCAGATACGTAGTTAACCTGAAAAATAAACACAATTCACAATCTTTCAATCGCATCCACTCACACTCACAACACAAGCCTCCAAATGCAACTGAGTCGATAAACAGTGCCTGCTTGTCTCCCTGTAAAAATTCCCAGAGCCAGCAAAGAGGTACATATACCAACCAGAAAAGTACACCCTAATTTTTAACAAATCCCAATTTCCTCGTAAAATAAGTCTCTTTGGAGCGTACCTATACACTATAATAACCAAGTGTAGTTCCCGCTGCTGACCAAATATATCTATTACACAGTCGAGAGGAAATTTCATTGCTTACCTTTTTCTACAAGTTCGAGAAGTCCCATCTATTGGTAGCTTGATAGCGACTGCATTAAAAAGACAACTGGTAATGTACATTTTTACATACACACACTCATTCTCTCTCTCTCTCTCTCTCTCTCTCTCTCTCTCTCTCTCTCTCTCTCTCTCTCTCTCTCTCTCTCTCTCTCTCTCTCTGGTCTACAGCAAAACAAGCCTTACCCAAAATAATTTATTGGACAAAAATCTAACATAACTGGATTGCAAGAAACAAGAGATGAAATAAAATGGGATACTAGTGTTCACCAAAAGACCAATCATATTTAACTAATTATTGTTCCTAAACCCTTTGCCCACAATAGGTCAAAATAAGTCAAAGTCCAGTACATTCTCAACGAGTACATCTTCAACCTCTTTCTCAGGAAAACATCTGAAGAAGTAAAAATAAAACCCTTTTTAAGCAAATGAATAAAAGTAAAGATATGGGAACTCCTCCCATGTTTCTTATAAACTACACACAATGTAATAAATGCTTGACACAAGTGAGATATATGTTAAATGAAAACAACAATCTACAGTTTGGGAAATCTAAAAAGATTCCTACCTCCAAATAGCAATGTTCACAGTCTTAATCGACAGGTCTCAAACCACAGAGTCTTCACCGAAGACTTTTAATAATGTTCAGTGTTGATCGTAGAATGATCATTTGTGTGATAACTAATCCCTTCACACCCAGGGACCCCACCCAAAAGAACTGATTTTCTGGAACCTGGACATTTCCGGCGAACGCACTCATGAAGTCTTGAGGTAAGGCTGGGACGTTCTCACGCTCGAAAATACCTGACGTATTTAACACGTATACAGTTTTATTAATATGAAATGCTCCAGACTCCAGCTAATCATCCTCTCAAGGTTATTCCCAATGCCTTTAGCCACACTTATTTATCAAACATTTACTGTGTATTGTAATTCGTAAAATACTTGTGACCTATAAGCTTTTCATTATACACACACAAACACATACACACACACACACATACACACATACACACACACACACACACACACACACACACACACACACACACACACATATATATATATATATATATATATATATATATATATATATATATATATATATATATATAGAAAAAAAAATTATTACAAACATATCACTCGTAGTCTTATTGACTCATTCATGAACATCCATTGATTAGTGCCTCAATGCATCCCCTAGCAATATTACATAAGTAAAAGTATACTCTACTGTTTTAGCTAAACTTTTATTTAAGATCTGTGTCTTTCAAAACCTTGAGTGATAATATATTCAGAAAAAAACAAGTCTTAAAATGCTTAAAGTGGTATTGATTGACATATTTATTTACATATCTTTACTGATTATTTGAACAACCATGCAACACTCTGTGTAAAAAATAATAATTATTCCTTGCGAAAATCATTAATCAGAGTTTTCTATATAATTCTTATTTCCGAAAATACTTGTAATGGTAAATATCTTCAACGAGCATAATGGAAGATATCTGGGAAATTTTAATGGACACCTGATTAAAGATATAATATATATATCCAATACTCTTTTCATTACCTTTCAGGTGTGCAAAACTATCAAAATCACTATAATGAGGAAATAATTAAGATTAATCTTTTCATTGGTTATACTTTGCAGATGAAGAAAGATATTCATACGTTATGAACAATATTTTTCGAAGGGAATACTCTTTCGTACATCATTGTAGTAATGAAAACTTTTCATCACAGGCTGATGTGAAGATTTCATTTGGTGTAAAATCAATCCTTCATTCTATAACCCACAATGTTTTCATAGCTAAAATCCAGATTTATAGTGTTATTCCAATATAAGGGTTTTTTGTAGATAATCCAAATTACTCATGATAATATATTTATATGGTGTCACATCAAAAGTGTTTAAATCAAATATACACTACTGACATACGTCTTCCTCCTTTAACTCCTTAAATATGCAACAATACTTATTCCTTCCCCAAACCCCCCTCTTGCTCTCCTTGGGTCTTGGAGGACAAGTTTTCGTTCTCATTTCTTTCGTTTAAGGACTACCGTGAGGGCCATTTAGCCTCCTTCACTTGCACTAACATCCATATTCTTTGGATGACCTGACTTGGAAAGCGAATACGGTCCTCTTCAGGCCACAGCCTCTGTGATAAGCCTCGATTCTTTTATTTTCAAGGGCTCTCCACTTGACTTCAAGAGGAGACGACCTCAAGCTACTCTTTTATGTAAAATCTTGAAAAGTTATGAAAGGGCCTCTCTCTCTCTCTCTCTCTCTCTCTCTCTCTCTCTCTCTCTCTCTCTCTCTCTCTCTCTCTCTCTCTCTATATATATATATATATATATATATATATATATATATATATATATATATATATATATATATATATATATATATATATATATATATATATATATAGAGAGAGAGAGAGAGAGAGAGAAGAGAGAAGAAGAGAAAGAAGTGAAAATTATAAAAATTATATATATATATATATATATATATATATATATATATATATATATATATATATATATATATATATATATATATATATATATATATATATATATATATATATATATATATATATATATATATTACTAAAAGGACCTCATTCAAACTTGATGGTATCTAATGGGTTTTTATTCAAAAAGTTACAAGCTTTCTTGGACAAACAGTCCACATTATCAAGTATCCGTACAATGAGCAGACGCGTAGTCCGGCTGTATTTATATCTGCGTGCTGGGTACTTTTAATCCTATAATCGCCTAGCTCTTCCTGTGTGACCTCCACCCCCTCTTGACCTTGGTCTTTCTCTGATCCCTCGTTCCAGGTGTCCGTTTTCCGTGCGTTCTCTTGCGATTTTTCTTCGTTTCCTTGCTACTGTGGAGTATATGATTTTTCTAGATATGCTGTCTTCAAAGCCGTTTCCGGTGTTCCCTGCCGTCGTGTTGTTGGCGCAAGTTATGAAGGCGTTCTCTACAACCAGTCTAGATGTATTGTTGGTGTTCCTGTACAGAAAACTCATATTTTCTCAGTCTATTCTCTGATCATTTTCCCAACAATGTTTGGCAACTGCCGACGTCTGATTATAATGCCTTATGTTCTGCAGATGTTGTTTGCTTCACTCTTTACATGATTTGCCCGTTTCGCCATAGTACCCTTCTTCACAGTCTAGACACGCTGCCATATAAACCCCCCCTCTAATATTTTCCCCCCTCTACCGACTTTTTGTTTCTAACTATTTTATTCCTAATGGTGTTTTTGCAGCTGCCTATCAATTTGAAATTATTTAGCTTCCTGTTGATGGGTGCAATAGAGGTGTTGTCCGGAACTAATTATTTTCTTTCCTACCAAATGTTCCTTTTCTATCCTTTCCCTCTCCCCAAAATAGTTTTTCCTTGCTTTGATATGTGCCCACTCCCACCAATACTTAAGGTAGCCTAATCTCCTAAAACTCTCCCTCAGGTAATCCAACTCTTCGTCTAAAAATTCGGGACTGCAAATCCTATAAGCCATGATGGCCAACCCTGTCATTAATCCTATTTTTATTTCTTTCCTATGACTGGAGAACCTATGTATGTATGAATTGGTGTGTGTCTTCTTCCTATATACCTTGAATTTTAAATTCTCCCCTACCCTCTTAACCAGGATATCCAAGAAAGGAATTTCTCCCTCCTTCTCTTCTTCTAATGTGAACTTGATGTGTTCATTTAGTTTATTTATGTTTTCTAAAAACTTGTGTAGATCTTCCCTTTCTCCCTTGTAAATGATCAAGATGTCATCCACATATCTTACCCATTTTACGATATTTAAGTTCCCTTTATTTACTTTGCCCACCTCTTCCTTTTCAAACCATTCCATAAAGATATTAGCTAGAATTGGTGAAAGACTTGAACACATGGCCACGCCATTTTTTTGTATATAATCGTTTTCGCCCCACTTGAAAACATTAACGCTGAGGGCCGCTGTTAGCGTTTTTATTAAAACGTCATGATCTATGTCGCATGTAATGACCCCCTCCCCCATATTCTTTTTTATTATTTCCATCGTCGTCTTTACTGGTACGTTAGTGAACAGGGAAGTTACATCCAAACTTGCAAATTTGCAGTCTTTTACGTTAATTTTGGATAATTCGTCTATCATAACTTGCGCCAACAACACGATGGCAGGGAACACCGGAAATGGCTTTGAAGACAGCATATCTAGAAAAATCATATACTCCACAGTAGCAAGGAAACGAAAAAAAAAATGTAAGAGAACGCAAGGAAAACGGACACCTGGAACGAGGGATCAGAGGAAGACCAAGTTCAAGAGGGGGTGGATATATCTTGGATGTCCTGGTTAAGAGGGTAGAGGAGAATTTAAAATTCAAGGTATGTAGGAAGAAGACACACACCAATTCATACATATATTTCAGAAAATATGGCCGCTTTAACATTGTCAATAGCAGAGATGTGATGAAGGAATTTTGGTTGTGAGATGGTACTGTCGTGAAGCCGTCAGTTGCGAAATCGTTCATTCAGCAAATACTTCGTTACATCTGCAATTAACCTGATGAGCACACAATATTGGCTCCATCATATGACTGGGTTGCTATGTGGGTACATGAGTTCGTATATTACAGAATCTCGATTTTGTGTCTAATTCTGCCCAAAAATTAGTCCGATCGTTCATTAGTGGAGCTAGAGCGAGATCGTGAAGGCATTATCTTTGAGTGTGGCAAGCTCTTAGAATTGGCAGAATAAGGTACAGTTCAGACTCTTCGTTTTTCTGTGTGAAGTGTGAACTTATGTTTTTTTTACCATATTTCAAGACATTTTTGAACTTGTGTGCAAAGTTCAATATACTTTTTTTTGCCATTTCAATATTTTATTTTAGTGTGTTCTGTTTAATCATGCATTTTTTATTATGTTTATACTTGCATATTTTTGGGGAAATCGTTATTATTTTGTGCTTAATTTTTTCGACAGATGTCATGGTTGTGGTGGTTGTGGTGATGACTTTGTGGGCAATGATATGATGTAGTCATGATGGTGTGATTATAGAGACATACAATGCATACCTTGCAAAGTATAATATCTCTGTGTGGATTGACTTTATGAGACTTGAAATAATACTTAACTTGGAGTATGTGAGAAGATTTTGACTTTGCAGGCCATTAGCCATGATTAGACTTTTGAGTTAGAGTTGGATTATTTTTTTTGCTTGACAATTTTATTTATGATGCATTTTAATCTTTGCTTTGTTTATTCATTACTTGTTGGGTTGCTTTAAATAATAAATCTATTTTTGTAGGAAAGATTGAGTTTTCCTAATACTGAACCATTTCATTTCTTTAATGTGGAATGCGAGAACGAAAAGAGATCTTTGTGACATTCGAGAGAGAGAGAGAGAGAGAGAGAGAGAGAGAGAGAGAGAGAGAGAGAGGAAAGCCGCAAGAGAGAGAGAGAGAGAGAGAGAACAGGGCCGAACCCCTCCAACGCCTTCTGAAGACAGACCAGTCGGCATGCTATGTAATGTTCCTACACGGAATATTTTGTCTGTTTCCAAATGGTGTTACACATACATAGGTTCTCCAGTCATAGGAAAGAAATAAAAATAGGATTAATGACAGGGTTGGCCATCAGGGCTTATAGGATTTGCAGTCCCGAATTTTTAGACGAAGAGTTGGATTACCTGAGGGAGAGTTTTAG
>NC_089741.1:77279416-77299416 GCF_040412425.1 Macrobrachium rosenbergii | reverse complement strand
CTTAGTGTTTTAACTTCTGAATTGAAACTCAAGTACTTAGTTTTGCTAATTCTAAATCCTCATAATTAACAAAATGCATCTCACTCCTGAATCTTTATATATATATATATATATATATATATATATATATATATATATATATATATATATATATATATATATATATATATATATATATATATATATATATATATATATATATATATATATATATATATATATATATATATATATATATATATATATATATATATATATATATATATATATAAATATATATATATATATATATATATATATATATATATATATATATATATATATATATATATATATATATATATATAACAGTTTCACAACCTTTTCATTAATAGATCTTTTATCTCTCTTAGTGATTTAACTTCTGAATTGAAACTCAAGTACTTAGTTTTTGCTAATTCTAAATCCTCAGAATTAACAAAATGCATCTCACTCCTGAATCTTTATATATATATATATATATATATATATATATATATATATATATATATATATATATATATATATATATATATATATATATATATATATATATATATATATATATATATATATATATATATATATATATATATATATATATATATATATATATATATATATATATATATTTAATATATATATATATATATATATATATATATATATATATATATATATATATATATATATATATATATATATATATATATATATATATATATATATATATATATATATATATATATATATATATATATATATATATATATATATAACAGTTTCACAACCTTTTCATTAATAGATCTTTTATCTCTCTTAGTGTTTTAACTTCTGAATTGAAACTCAAGTACTTAGTTTTGCTAATTCTAAATCCTCATAATTAACAAAATGCATCTCACTCCTGAATCTTTTATATATATATATATATATATATATATATATATATATATATATATATATATATATATATATATATATATATATATATATATATATATATATATATATATATATATATATATATATATATATATATATATATATATATATATATATATATATATATATATATATATATATATATATATATATTTAAATATATATATATATATATATATATATATATATATATATATATATATATATATATATATATATATATATATATATATATATATATATATATATATATATATATATAACAGTTTCCATAACCTTTTCATTAATAGATCTTTTATCTCTCTTAGTGATTTAACTTCTGAATTGAAACTCAAGTACTTAGTTTTTGCTAATTCTAAATCCTCATAATTAACAAAATGCATCTCACTCCTGAATATTTATATATATATATATATATATATATATATATATATATATATATATATATATATATATATATATATATATATACTTACATATATATGTAGAATCTACTGGTCACTTTTACCAGACACATATGTAATTCTAATAGCCACAATGCCCGCTTAACTTCTCGAATTCTTCGCGCTTTTTTGGATATGCTTGTAACTACGAAGCCGTGACATCCAAACACAAGAAATTGAAGAGACTTGTGATTTGCCGGTCATGGGAGACGAACCCGGGTCACCTTAACCACAAGGAGGTCACGTTGCCGACCTGGCTACTGAGAGGGCATTGTGGCTATTAGAATTACACACACACACACACACACACACACACATATATATATATATATATATATATATATATATATATATATATATATATATATATATATATATATATATATATATATATTATGATATTGCCTTGCAAAATGTATAGTATTCCATGATTTTGATATGTTTACAATTCTAGTTGTAATGTGTTCTGTGTAATGGTAATAATTGTTGAAGTATTGTATGTAGTGTAAAGTCAAATCTCAAAAGATTTAGTGACTTAGACAACTTAACAGCATAATTTTAAAATAATAATACGTTTTCAATAGTAATGTAGTATATCAGCAACACGTGTGTGCGGTAGCGAAGGCTTATTTTACTTCAGTTGTCATCACAAAAGATAAAGTGTTGACAAGTCGTGAATAGCAATCAAGTCGTGTAAGACTTTATCTCATACTAGAAAAAGACTAATGATTTCCCAATGTTATCTGCCTTCCATACGATTTTCTGGTAGAGACGTGTACCTTTTGAGAAACGTGAACAAATGTTGCACTGAAGCACGTGGCAATTGTGTCATTTTTAAGATTACATTGCTATGATCATGTATTGCTCTAATCGCATCCCATATGATTTTTTGTTTGAGTCAGTTAATAGCACGTCTCGATCGATTATGTCATGTTTTGTAAGATTGCAATTCAAAATGTTTTGCTCTGGAAGTGATCTTCAAATTCTAGAATTTTCTCTTGTACCTCGTTCCCAAAATGCCTTTATGATGTCATCTGATTGTTTCATGTCCTACTAGAATCCTAAAGTTTGTTCATTTTACTTTTAGAGACTGTTCATGTGGATCCCTCTCTCTCTCTTTCTTCAAATGAAAGAAATTATTAACATAAAATATTTGTGTGGTCACTGGTCTTAGCTTTTGAGATCTGAATGTGGGAAAAGTGTGTAACGGTGCCTAACAAAAAAGTGTGTTTTGTGAATCTCAGGTAGCTGCATTTCAGGTGATTTTGCAAAAGTTTTCACAAGCTTGTGTAAGGTAAAGAGATTTTACTTATTATTACCATGGTATAATAACGCATATCTAAAAATTTTTGTTTCGGTATTTTTTTTTTTTTTTTTTTTGTATTTTTGAGTTTTCTTATGCTTGCAATCTCTTGATTTTTCAAATTTTTTATATTGGAGATTTAACATTTATTTACTTAGGATTTTAAATATTTCTTGATAATTTAACATTGCATAACTGATTTAATTTTCACTTACTAATATTTTTTATTTTTTTAAATCTTGAGTAATTCTTGATAGTTTAAATTTTACTTCATTGATTTAATTTCTTGATAAATTAAAGTTTTGTGATTTAGTTTTGTTTAATAATTCAACTCAAGAATTAATTATATTTTTTTGTTTTTTCAAGTAGTAGTAAATTTTTCAGATTATGAATTCTAATTATAAATTTTGAATTTAGAAAAAAAAATTATTTAAAATTTTTAAAAGGAGTGTTTCATTTATTGACCACCAGTGAATAGGATTAACTGTGCACATAAGGCAAAGTGGTAAATATGTTTTGTCCCTTTAGTTTTGCTGACGTGAATTAAGAGTAGGGAAACAGTTAAAGTTGTTTGATGGAGAGATACCCTTTTGCGCTAGTATATTTCTTTTTAATTGCTGATACCTCACACTTGTTTTGATAAACTTAATTTGATTTTTCATGTGATTAATAAGCTTTTTTAGGGGATCACTGTTACCTTTAGATTACTCGGTCATAATAATTATTGTTATGAGAGTTCAGATATCTGGTTGAAGTGAGGTAAATTTTGTAATTCTGTGATTAGTTGTGTAATAACCAGGTACTTGGAACACATCATGATTATAATATATATATATATATATATATATATATATATATATATATATATATATATATATATATATATATATATATATATATATATATATATATATATATATATATATATATACATATATATACATACATATATATATATATATATATATATATATATATATATATATATATATATATATATATATATATATATATATATATAAGAAATCATCAACACACTATCACGTGAGTCAGAAATTTATTTCTGTTCCACACGTGATAGTGTGTTGATGATTTCTATCTTATTCACTCAGAAGGGATAATTCGAATGAAATGTTGTCTATTGGGTCATTGCTGAGTCGGGAAGTTGGGGAAAACTCGCTGGTATGCAAGCAGTTAGCTTGCCCAGGTAATTCCTTGGATGCAGTTGCTCTCAGGTTCCAACTTCTTTTAGACTTGTATGGCTCAGTGGATAACGCCCTTGCTTTCCACCTGAGAGACCTGGGTTCGATCCCGACGTGAGTCAGAAATATATATATATATATATATATATATATATATATATATATATATATATATATATATATATATATATATATATATATATATATATATATAATCGAAATTTTAGTAATTATTTTTAAACCAAGATGTGAGGATGTTGTAAGGTTTTGTAGATGATTTTTCTTTTCCTTCACCTTTTCTATGTTCATTGATCCCCATGATAATTGTTGTTATATTGTTATAAGTATTCTTCTATAATGTCATAAATCATCAATACCTTATTTATCAGATTTACATGACATGCAACTAATGTTATTTTTCATGATATCCAATATTCAATGGAAAGAAAAGGATCATTAAACAAAATAGTTTTCTCTCTCTCTCTCTCTCTCTCTCTCTCTCTCTCTCTCTCTCTCTCTCTCTCTCTCTCTCTGCATGATGAGTTCCTCGTTGGGATAGTCGGTAGAGTTGTCGCCTAGCACTCGCTAGGCCCGAGTTCGAGTCTCCGGCCGGCTAATGAAGAATTAGAGGAATTTATTTCTGATGATAGAAATTCATTTCTTGGTATTTTGTGGTTCGGTTTCCACAATAAGCTGTAGGTCCCGTTGCTAAGTAACCAATTGGTTCTTAGCCACGTAAAATAAGTCTAATCCTTCGGGCCAGCCCTAGGAGAGCTGTTAATCAGCTCAGTGGTCTAGTAAAACTAATATATGCTTCTCTCTGCATGATAAATGAAATGATGATGCAGATGAATTTCAACTTTTATTTTTTACGAAATTCTTTTTCTTGAAGATAAAAACAAAAACGAATTCAGAAAATATATGAATACGCGAGACAGTATCATTGTAAGAAGCTTTCTATGGCATAAGTTGAATAAAAATAAACAATGTCTGAGTAACGAATAGTTATGAATTTGAATATTTTTACAAGATGAATATAACAATCTGAACAAAACTTTTATGACAGAATTTCGGTAATTAACATGAGCGTGGTAGTCAGCAACAAGGAGCAATATATAGTCCTTCACTGTAATCTTTAATTATATGTGACATGATCATAATTACATTGGAACCATATCATTTTCTCCACAGTAATCTGAGCAAACTTTCGCAAATATTTTGACACTGCATCTCCAAGTGTATCAACAAGGAATCTTCGATAACTTTTCATCTCTTCAACAATCAGTCTTATAGATTCGTTATTGAAAAATTAAAAAAAAATAATCTACTTCCTTTGACATAATACCACTACCACTGCCGTCAAATACGAAATCTCTGGGCTGGAAATAACTGGCAACCCACTCCCACTAGCTCTTCTCTCCATCTGCCGGAGGTCAACGCAACAACGATATCGTGCGATACACCCGGATTGACGGTTGTTTTAAGAATTGTATCGTAAACGATCCAGCAGTAATCAAAGGGTTAATATGGCAGAGGTGGGCTGATAAAGATTCTGATTACAAATACCTGAGTTCGACAGTGATTGGTAGTTGAGAGTTGTTATTAATTTATACATCACTTGATGGTTGTATGGTCCAATGCGCATCACTATAATCCCGAGTTCACGTCTCCCGTGGTTCGAGTCCACAAGACGAAATATTTATTATCAATAAAAAAAATTCCCCTTAGGTAACATATATGAAAATATATTATTTCCTCGGTAGAGCGTACTGGATATTAAAGGACACATGTAGCTTAAGGCTTGTATATGAATCCCGGTGATGTGATTAAATTCATTCGTAATATGGCTGAGTGCCACAAACGCACTACATTGTTAACATTGCAGAGGTGGGTTGATAATGATTCTAATTACAAATACCTCAGTTCGACAGTGATTTGAATTTTGGAGTCGATATCAAATTGTACCTCACTTGATGGCTGTGTGGGTTAATCCATGACACTGTAGTCCTGAGTTCTTGTCTTCCGTGGTTCGAGCTTACGGGGCGACTAACTTATTATCAATTAAAAAATCCCCCTCCGGGTAACATATATGGAAATATAATAATTCCGAGATAGAGCGAATTGAATATTAAAGGACGTTTGTAGCTTAATGGTTGTATATGAATCACAATGATGTGATAAAATTCATTCATAATATGGCTGCATGCGACAAACTCACTACATGGTTAACATAGCAGAGGTGGGTAGATATCGATTCTAATTACAAATACCTGAGTTAGACAGTGATTTGTAGATGGGAGTCGGTATCAACTTATACCTCACTTGATGGCAGCGTGGTTTAATGCACGTCACTGTAGTCCTGAATTCTTGTCTTCTGTGGTTCAAGCCCACGACACGAAAAATTTATTATCAATAAAAAAATTTCCATTTCGGTAAGTATTTGAAAATATATTATTTCTGAGGTATAACGAATTGGATCCTAAAGGACGTTCGTAGCTTAATGATTGTATAAGAATCAAAGCGATGTGATAAAAATTATTCATAATATGGCTGCAAACGACAAGCACGCTTCATGGTTAACATGGCAAGGTAGGTTTTTATCGATCTTAATTACAAATACCTGAGTTAGACAGTGATTTGTAGGTGGGAGATGGTATCTACTTATACCTCACTTGATGGCCGTGTGGTTTAATGAGTGTCATTGTAGTTCTAAGTTCTTGTCTTCCACGGTTTGGGAATACAAGACGACGAACTTATTATCAACAAAAAATTCCCCTTATGGTAACATATATAAAAATATATTAGTTCGGAGGCAGAGCGAATTTGATATTATAGGACGGTGATGTGATAAAATTCATTCATAATATGGCTGTGTGCAACAAACGCACTACATGGTTAACATGGCAGAGGTAGGTTGATATTGATTCTAATTATAAATACCTGAGTTCGACAGTGATTTTTAGGTGGTAGTCAGTATCATCTTATACATCGCTTGATGGCCATGTGGTTTAATGTGTCACTGTAGTCCTGAGTTCATGCCTTCCATGATTTGTGCTTATAGGCGACGAACTTATTATCAACATAAACATTCCCATTCAGGTAACATATATGAAAATAAATTATTTCTGAGGTAGAGCGAATTGGATATTAAAGTATGTTGTAGCTTAATGCTTGTATATAAATCACACTGGTGTGATAAAATTTATTTATAATATGGGTCTGTGTAACAAACGCACTACATTGTTAACATTGCAGAGGTGGGTTGATATCAATTCTAATTGCAAATACCTGAGTTCGACAGAGATTTGTAGGTCGGAGTCGGTATCAACATATACCTCACTTGATGGCAGTGTGGTTTAATGCACATCACTGTAGTCCTGAGTTTTTGTCCTCCATGGTTCGAGCTCACGAGACGATGATGAACTTATTATCAACAAAATAATTCCCCCTTGGTTAATATATATGAAAATTTATTACATCCGAGGTAGTGCAAATTGGATTATTAAAGGACCTCTGTAGCTTAACGCTTGTATATGAGTCATGGTCGTGTGATAAAATTAATTCACAATATGGCTGCGTGCGACGAACGTACTACATGGTTAACATGGCAGATTTGGGTTGATATCGATTCTAATTAGACACATGAGTTGACATTGATTAGTAGGTGGGAGTTGGTATCAGCTTATGCCTCACTTGATAATCTTGTGGTTTAATGCACGTCACTGTAGTCCTGAGCTATTGACTTCTGTGGTTTGAGCCCATGAGACAACAACCTTATTATAAAAAAAAAAAAAACCTTCATGTAACATATATGAAAATATATTATTTATAAGGTAGAGCAAATTGGATATTAAAGTACGTTTGTAGCTTAACGCTGGTATATGAATCACAGTGATGTGATAAAATTCATTCATAATATGGCTGCGTGTGACAAACGCACTACATGGTAAACATAGCAGAGGTTAGTTGATATCACTTCTAATTACAAATACCTGAGTTCGACAGTGATTTGTATGTGGATTCGGTTTCAACTTATACATCACCAAAAAAAAAAAAAAACCATGTGACAACAATAAAAATATCATCATTTATCATTGAACCAAATAAAATTATATATTTGAGGAACAGAAAAAGGCGATTACCAACATCATCAAGAGAGGAATAGCACCTAAAGCCCCATTCATACAGGTCCATGTACGCATTACTGCAAACCGAATTTGACAGCTTCTCTCATAATGAGAAAGTATACCAACCCTAACCCAGGCAAGGAAGACAGTACCAACGTCGTTTAGCGCTTTACCTGCCCAGAGAGGACGTGCCAGTCCTCTGAAAAAGATGTACGTTGGTCTAACTTCCACCACACTAAAAAAACATCTACAGGCCCATCGAAATAATAGATCCATTCACCCACGCTATATAGACCATCACAACCGCAAACCTATATATATATATATATATATATATATATATATATATATATATATATATATATATATATATATATATATATATATATATATATATATATACATATATATATATATATATATATATATATATATATGTGTGTGTGTGTGTGTGTGTGTGTGTGTATGTATACATATATATATATATATATATATATATATATATATATATATATATATATATATATATATATATATATATATATATATATATATATATATATATATATATATATATATAATCAGTAAGCTACAAACGTCCTTTAATATCCAGTTTGCTCTACCTCGGAAATAATATATTTTCGTATATGTTACCGAAGGACAAGAACTCAGGACTACAGTGGATGCATTTAACCCACACGGCCAGCAAGTGAGGTATAAGTAGATATCGTCTCCCATATACAAATCGCCCGTCGAACTCAGGTGTTTGTATTTAGAGACGATATCCACCCACCTCTGCCATGCTAACCGTGTAGTGCGTTTGTTGCATGCAGCAATATTATGACTTTTTATCACATCACTGTAATTCATATACAAACACCTGAGTTCGACGGGCGATTTGTATATGGGAGACGATATCCACTTATACCTCATTTGCTGGCCACGTGGGTTAAATGCATCCACTGTAGTCCTGAGTTCTTGTCCTTTGCTGGTTCGAGCCCATGGGACGATGAACTTATTCTCAACTAAAAAAAAAAATAATTCCCCTTCGGTAACATATATGAAAGTATATTATTTCCGAGGTAGAGCGAATTGGATATTGAAGGACGTTTGTAGCTTACTGATTGTGTATGAATCACAGTGATGTGATAAAAAGTCATAATATGGCTGCGTGCGACAAACGCACTACATGGTTAGCATGGCAGAGGTGGGTGGATATCGTCTCTAAATACAAACACCTGAGTTCGACGAGCGATTTGTATATGGGAGATGATATCCACTTATACCTCACTTATTTAACGTCCACTGTAGTCCTGAGTTCTTGTCCTTCGCTGTTTCGAGCCCACGGGACGACGAACTTATTATCAACTAAAAAAAATTCCTTCGGTAACATATATGAAAATTTATTATTTCCGAGGTAGAGCGAATTGGATATTAAAGGATGTTTGTAGCTTACTGATTGTATATGAATCACGGTGATGTGATAAAAAGTCATATATATATATATATATATATATATATATATATATATATATATATATATATATATATATATATATATATATATATATATATATATATATATATATACATATATATATGTCTTATTCCTTGCAATTTAGTTATGTTAGACTCTGTCAAATAAATTATTTTGGGTAAAGCTTGTTTTGCCTTAGACCTGAGAGAGAGAGAGAGAGAGAGAGAGAGAGAGAGAGAGAGAGAGAGAGAGAGGAGAGAGAGAGAATGCAGGGTGAGTGGGTACTGAGATGCTCTACCGTCAGCCTTTGAGCGACCACAACCAAGGCTACCATTAGATGGGATGTCTCGACTTTGTAGTAATAGGTCAGCAATGAAAATTACTTCTCAACTGGGCTACAGTAATTGGGCGGTAACTCATTAGGGACCTCTGAAAGCCTTTGAGAGCGATGGCTGACGTGGAAATTAGGTTGTGTAGGGTGCAATAGGGAGTGTTCCAATAATGTGGGAAGAATTAGGATGGTAGCATTGGTTGCTAAGTATACCTTAGTTAAGTATACCTTAGTTTTACCAGACCACTGAGCTGATTAACAGCTCTCCTACGGCTGGCCCGAAGGATTAGACTTATTTTACGTGGCTAAGAACCAATTGGTTACTTAGCAACGGGACCTACAGCTTATTGTGGAATCCGAACCACATTATAGCGAGAAATGAATTTCTATCACTAGAAATAAATTTCTCTAACTCTTCATCAGCCGGCCGGGAAATTGAACTCCAGCCCAGCGAGTGCCAGTCCACAGCTCTACCGACTCACCCAACGAAGAGCTAATTGGTTGCTTAGCAACGGGTCCTACAGCTTATTGTGGAATCCGAACAACATTATAGCGAGAAATGAATTTCTATTACCAGAAATAAATTCCTCTAACTCTTCATCAGCCGGCCGGGGAGCATTCGTTGCTGACTAAGGTATTTTCAATCCCCTTGGGGGGAGACACAGCGGCGCACAATTAGTTACTAGTGGCCTTGTGTGATAAGTGGGTGAGTTTACGGGTCGGAAGACGTGCGTGTGTGTATATCTCTCTGCGACCCTTTTTCTTTGTGTGGGTGGACTGAAGTATTTCTGCTTCATCGTTCGAATTTGGCATGTAGAATCTTTTTTTTTTTTTTTTATGGTTCGTATCTGTGGCTAGGGTGACTTCATTTTTGCATTGGGCGTTTAGAATTTAATTTAATGGTTCGCATTTGCATTAGTGTTGGGAGTTTGCTGAATTTTTTATTGTTTTTTTTTCTCTCTTTTTGTTCTTTCTCTCTTTTCTCTTTCTACCTTTGGGAGTTATATGAAGTTGAGATCTGGTCGAGTTCTTGGAACTTGGAGGGTTGCCCATTTCAATAATATGGCGGAGGCTAACGAAGATAAGGATAAAGTAACAATGTCGCACAAATTTACATCTGTAAACGCCAGGGTTCGCCCATTTCCCGGGCTGGTTGGTGGCGTTCTTCCAGTTCCCCTTGAAATTTTTACAGAAGGGGCGACGAATTTTTTAGTCGCCAAGAAAATAACGGATGGGGTAGAAGCTTACAATGAAGCAAAAGGCTTCCTTAGTTTAGATAAAGGGGATATCGGGCAACGTTGCCGGAGGCATCACTTTTTGAAGTGTAGGGCCTGGGATGATCTTAAGGATATTTTGAGAGCGTCATACGGAACAGCTGGAGTTGGTGATGTAGTTCGAGATCTCAGAGCTTTTTTCAGGGTCCGTAAAGGCCATGATTCGCTGGTCACATTTAGTGCCAGATGTTTTGATGTTACGAGAGATTTTTCGAAGTTGAGAAATTCTCTTTGGGTAAATGGAGGCTCTATTACGATAGAGAATCTTGAGAAATTATTGCAATATATATGGATCCTGAATGATGTCCCTGATGCTATTGTAAATAGTTTTGACAAGGAAATGGACAGGGGGTCGGATGAGAATTTACTGTTCTCTCAGGTTCGTAAGCACTCATCGAAATGTCCTACTGTGTATTGTAATTCATAACGTACTTGTGACCTATAGGCTTTTCAGATGCTCGGCCACCCAAAGACTTATTTTGACCTTTGCAAGTTACAGTGTAAGACTATAATATGAACAATCTTTTGGGAACTTTAATGATACATTTTAATCCATCTTCTATTTCTAGCGATTTAGTTATGTTAGATTTTGTCAAATAAATTATTTTGGGTAAAGCTTGTTTCGCTGTAGACCTAAGAGAGAGAGAGAGAGAGAGAGAGAGAGAGAGAGAGAGAGAGAGAGAGAGAGAAGTGGGTACTGAGATGCACTACCAACAGCCTTTGACTGGCCACTACCAAGGCTACCAATAGATGAGGCGTCTCGACTTTGTAGTATGAGGCAAGCAATGAAAATTACTGTAGCTGCTGGTAGCTCATCTCAGTACCCACTCACTCTGCATTTTCTCTCTCTCTCTCTCTCTCTCTCTCTCTCTCTCTCTCTCTCTCTCTCTCTCTCTCTCTCAGGTCTAGAGCGAAACAAGCTTTACCCAAAATAATTTATTTAACAAAATCTAACAGAACTAAATTTCAAGAAATAAGAGATGGAATAAAGTGTAATATTAAAATTCACAAAAGATCTTTCACATTATGTTCTTTCACTAAATTACAAAGGTCAAAATAAGTCAAAGTCCAGTACATTTCCAATGAGTACATCTTCAACCTCTTTCTCAGCGAAACATTTGAAGAAGCCAAATAAATTCCTCATTAATCGCCAAGAGCATAAAAGTAAAGATGTAGGAATTCCTCCTATGTTACTCATAAAATATATCAGACAATAAATGCTTGAACAAAAAAGATATAAAAATGGAGAAAAACAATCTACAGATTTGGAAACTGATTGTGGTTCCTATCTCCAAACAGCAATGCTCACAGTCTTTAATGATAAATTACGAACCACAAAGTCTTCACTTGAATACTTTTAATAATGTTCAGTGTTGGTCTTCCAATGATTCCCTTTTCCCATATCTTTCACAATATGATCTTACACTGTAAATTGCAAAGGTCACAATAAGTCAAAGTCCAGTACATTTCCAATGAGTACATCTTCAACCTCTTTCTCAGCGAAATATTTGAAGAAGTCAAATGAATTCCTCATTAATCCCAAAGAGCATAAAAATAAAGGTGTGGGAATTCTTCCTATGTTACTCAAAAAATATATCAGACAATAAATACTTGAATAAAAAATATATTTTAAAAATTAAGAAAAACAATCTACAGTTTGGGAAACTGAATGTGGTTCCTATCTCCAAACAGTCTTGAATGATAAATTACGAACCACAAAGTCTTCACTTGAAGACTTTTAATAATTTTCAATATTGGTCTTCCAATAATTCCCTTTTCCCATATCTAATGCTTTCACACCTTGGGTCTCCGCCCAAAAAAACGCATGATCCCCACTGGAACCTGGACATTTCTGGCGAATTCTCATTCGAAGTCACGTCACCTGCTCCCACGGCTCGAGAAACCTAACACCACCATTTTACCTAATGAGAAAATGTGTCAGGTGATAGCTAATCATTCTCTCCAAGATTTTGGGAGAGTTTTCCTCCCCACTTGTTAATTAAGCATTTACTGTGTATTGTAATTCATAACATACTTGTGAGCTATAGGTTTTTCAGATCTGGGTGCCTCTAGGTCCATAGAAATTTTTCCTTTGAAACATAAAACTGCGGAGGAGATAGCAGTCTCATTCTTTAATGGATATATTTGTCGTTATGGGGTTCCTCAGGTGCTGATTACATATAATGGGAGAGAATTTGTGAACAAGACGTTAGAGTGTCTTGTGGGTGTGATGGGCATTCAGAAAGTCACTATTATTCCCTTTTAGACCAGAAGCTAATGGGCTATGTGAACGGGCAAATAGGAAGGCAATTGAAGCTCTCAGGATGACTGTAAGGGTCAATGATGTAAATTGGGATCGATATATTCTGCAGGTGCAGCATAGCATCAATTCTGTTGTTAGTGATGCTATTGGAATGTCTTCCAATGAAGAGCTGTTTAGCTACCCAGTGCAGGGCGCATTTGATATATTACCTATTCCATCGGGTGATGATACAGTAAAATTGCTAATCTGTATGGCTAAAGAATCTTGAGGGGAAAACTCAGGATATGGTTGATAGGAGCAATGCAAAGCCTGATAGCGTTAAAGTTGCTGTGGGAGATAGGGCTTTTGCTAAAATAAATGTTAGGAATCAATTGAATACCAAGCTAGGTCCTAAATTTGAGGGTCCTTTTCGGGTTGTAGAAGAAGGGAAATAGATTGGTGGTTCAGGATGAAAATATGGGCGTGTCTCGGTTGACAAATATATCTAGAATTAAAAAGACAGGTTAATGGGAATCTTATGGGTTAATTCCTGTGATTTACTGTGGTTCTGATTTTTTGTTTTGTTTTTATGTGTTACAATATTTAGTTAAGTTAGGTGCAAAATACCATAGGTTTTTTTTAGATATATGGTTTTTTTTTTTTGCTTGTTTGTTTTTCTTTTTTTTTCTTGTTTCAAGGTCTGGTAACTTATAGGTCTTTATTTTGTTCTTTTTTAGATGCTGAAGTTTCGTATGCTCATGACTTTGGGAGTCGTGGCATGGGCTAATTCCGTAGTGAGGTTAGGCCAGAAGTTGTTATAGAAGAAGACTATGATGTGTGGTTGTCATCCGATGCAAGTTCTTTGAGTATAGAGTTTGAGGATATAGGTTCGGCAAGGTTTGAGCTTGAAGCATCCCAGTATAAAGTTCAGTTGGTCAGGAATTTTTTGAATTAGGTGAATATCAGACGGAATCTCTCAATGCAGTGTTTTGTCAGAGCTGTGAAGTCTCCATCTGGTGCCATAATTCGTCAGACACATTTCTTCTACGAGGATCCCGTCTCATTGATGCGACGTGTAGACTGGTCACGCCGAGGTTTCGAGTTCTGAGCAAGAGTGTCTTCAACTCTAGTACTCATATCTTCATGTGGCATCTTTATGGGGACCATCAAGTTGTTTCAGTGTCACTTTTAAGTTAAGTGATTGCCACAATTCCACCACTTTCTCTAATGCTGGAAGAAAAACTTTTCCCTATCCCAAATCAATACCTCCTCATCACTATTTTATCAGTGATCGGGGTCTTTGTCTTCATATTCTACATGAAGTGGGGTGTGTGTTGTGCACAAAAACAGTGTGTAAGTAACCCTCATGGTAGGATCAGCCTGCCCGGGGGTGTGGCTGTCCGTTTGGTGCACGAACCTGGAAATTAAATAATGCTATTTCCCTAGTGCTAGGGGCAGCACTTCTTTGGGTGGCCGAGCATTTGAAAACCCTATAGGTCACAAGTATGCTGTGAATTACAATACACAGTAAATGTTTAATTAACAAGTGGGGTGGAAAACTCCCAAAATCTTGGAGAGAATGTTTAGCTATCATCTGACGCATCAGGTTTCTCGAGACGTGGGAGCAGGTGATGTGACTTCCGATATGCATTCCCTGGAAATGTCCAGGTTCCAGTGGAGAGCGTACGTTTGTCATTTCTTTTGGGGGGAGTCCCAAGGTGTGAAGGAATTAGATAGGGGAAAAAGGAATCATTGGAAGACCAACATTGAACATTATTGAATGTCTTCAAGTGAAGACTTTGGGGTTCGTGATTTATCGTTCAAGACTGTGAACATTGATGTTTGGAGGTAGGAGCCACATTCAGTTTCCAAAACTGTATATTTTTTCTCCATTTTTATAATTTCTTTTTGTTCAAGCATTTATTGTTTGATATATTTTATAAGTAACATGTGAGGAATTCCCATATCTTTACTTTTATGCTTTTGGGGATTAAAGAGGAATTCACTTGACTTCTTCAGATGTTTTGCTGAGAAAGAGGTTGAAGGTGTGCTTATTGGAAATGTACTGGACTTAGACTTATTTTGACCTTTGCAATTTACAGTGTAAAATCATAATATCAAAGATCTTTTGGGAATTTTAATATTACCTTTTAATCCATCTTTTATTTCTTGCAATTTAGTTATGTTAGATTTTGTCAAATAAATTATTTTGGATAAAGCTTGTTTTGGCCACTACCAAGGCTACCGATAGATGACAAGTCTCAACCAACGAAATATAACAATGTGACAAAAATCTGGAGAAGAAACTGGGTAATATAGGTCACAATAATGATTACATAACTAGATATATCCCACGTAAAAGAAAAAAAACTTATGAAAAGACACAAGACTTGAAAACGAGGAAGTCTTTTTGGAGTATGTGTAATACAAAGGAAAGCTCTTGCACAGAAACACATAAAAAAAACAAATATGGAGAAACATTCGTAGAAAGAGAGAGAGAGAGAGAGAGAGAGAGAGAGAGAGAGAGAGAGAGAGAGAGAGAGAGAGAGAGAGATTCTTTCCGAAGAATAAGAACTATTGCAGAAGCTCTGGCCCAAAACTTTGTTTGAACCCGCATTAAAGACAGATGATTGCTGCTCGAACGCCTTTTTATGTGCGAAATTTATAGAATTGTATATAAAAAAAAGCATTTATAAAAGTTATGCAGCTCTCCAGAACTTCCTGCACTTGTTCATTCTTGCTTCATAAGATTTTGGTGTAGACTTAAAGAAAGCGTCTCTTTTTCAGGTATTTTACAATGTTCTTCCTCATGGAGGTTAGTTATTTATTGTGTAAGTGGTGATGAAATATTTGTGTATACAATAGGAATAAAGTAGATCTTGCATTACATTTCATATCTTAAAAATATAGGGTTAGCTACGGACCCCGATACTGACTTAAGGTTACTTTTTTTCTTCACCTTGTTAATTATCTGCGCAAACAGTCATGAAAAATCGCTCAGACAGGAGAAATATTAATTGTTTTGTGTTGATAAAAATAGCAGATTAGTACAAAAATCTGAAAGGTTATTATCAACAACGCCATGGTTGGGAAAATGCCTTCCGGCTCGACGTCACACTCGGTGGCTCTCATGGCAAGAGTCCCTTTGGCACCCCAGCAAAACATTTCTATCACAGGCATCAGAAAGTTTCTGAGAAAACATTCCATTTTTTACACGCTCGGAAATCACTTATTGTTTGCGTTTATGAAATAAAAGAAGGTTTTGCATTCTGCATCCCAAAAATTTATAGGCTACTTGAAATGAGAGAAAAATTTTCGTGTGAAGTTAAAGATATAAAATAACAAGCTTTTGAAATTGCTCAAAAGTGACACACTGGCCTACATATAGAAATTTTCTGAGTTACTGGATATATATAAGTGGTAAAATAATTCATGCAAGGTGAGAATGACTGCATCTGATGTAACGTTAATTGATAGCACTGTAATTTTCAGTACCGATGACCCTGAGGCATTTCGTCAATGCGACATATCTAAAATTGAATTTCCTCTGAGAGCCGACTGTTGCGATATCATTCTGGCACGAATATGTTGTGCTAAATTTATGCCTTGATAACAATACATTTTTATCACATATTATGAATAAGTTACACAAAAATTAATGCAGGTTTTTTAATGATAAAACTATTATATGAAATTAGTTCCTTTATGATTGGATAATGTGTGCTGAACTTGAACATGATTTGTTTCCCTAAAATATGATTATAACTTTGGAAAAATTAAAATATAGTTAAAATTTTTATGATTTCAGAGTTATTGTTTTATGTTTTGTAACCCATACACGAGAAGATAGGTTGATAGTGCAACCGAGTCAGTTCACAATTACTTTCAACATTCGTAGCTTACGTTTGTGACATAAAGACAAAAGTAAAAGAAACAAAACTGAATTTCTCTGGGCATTACGTAACTTGCCAGGAAAATTAATTCAGGAACACGTACATACAAGAGGCTAATTGCAATTTTCGACGCCCACTTTTCCACAAGGTCAGTGTTTAGGAAGTTTCATCTTTTTCAACAGTATTTGTTTACAATATTCATATTAGCTTAGTCGGCAATTATTTAACCTTTGGTTGTAAAACTTATGGCAGTGCTTCTGTTTAGTATTCAAGCTACGTCCATCTCCCTCTCTCTCTCGCTCTATCTCATGTATATATTTATATAAATAAATACATATATATATATATATATATATATATATATATATATATATATATATATATATATATATATATATATATATATATATATATATAGTTATATAGTTATATATTTATATATATAGGCTATATATATATATATATATATATATATATATATATATATATATATATATATATATATATATATATATATATATATATATATATATATATATATATATATTATATAAGTAAATGTTTGTCTGTTTGTTTGTTAGTGCACTATAAAAATCAAAACTGCTTGACCAATCTAGACAAAATTTGATATGTGGCCATCATTTGACCCATGGCCCCTTCCCACTCCCCATCCCCCATCCCCCCTTGTAACTGGTGGTAAAATACTCTATGGGTTTATCACACATTATTTCAGGTGTAAGTAAACTCTATAGGTGTATCATACTTCATTTCATTTACTCAATACCATAAAAATGTATTTTTGAAAATGCTTTGCTCTCCTGTGATTGATAATTCTGTATCAAGGTTTAGACAGTCACCACAGTAATACCTGGATAAAAAGGACAGCCAGCAGGGTAAAAGGAACAAACAGTACAGTAATACCTGGCTTAATGGGACAGTCACCACAATAATACCACCTGGATAATAGGGACAGTCACCACAGTTATACCTGGATAATTAGGACAGTCACCACAGTAGCACCTGGATAAATGGGACAGACATTACAGTAATACCTTGCTTAGTGGGACAGTCACCACAATATTACCACGTTGGTAATAGGGACAGTCACCACTGTTACACCTGGATAATTAGGACAGTCACCACAGTAGCACCTGGATAAATGGGACAGTTTCTACAGCAATACCTGAATAAAATGGAGAGTCAGCACAGTAATACCCGGAAAAAAGGGACGGACAGTACAGTAATGCCTGGATAAATTGGACAGTCACCACTATAATACCTGGGGGACAGCCACCACTGTAATACCTGGTGAATAATCACCACAATAATATCTGGATAAAATGGACAGTCACCACAGTAATCCCTGGATAAAAGGGACAGCCACAACAGTAATGTCTGGATAAAAGCGACAGTCTGCACAGTAATACCTTGGTAAAAGGGACACTCAGAACAGTAATACCTGGATGATTGGGACAGTTAGAACAGTAATGCATGGAGATATGAGACAGGCACCATAGTAATATCTGGATGACAGGGACTGTCAGTACAGCAATACTAGGATAAATGGGAAAGTCAGTAGAGTAATACCTGGATAAAAGAGACAGTCAGCACAGTAATACTTGGCTAAATGGTAAAGCCACTACAGTAATAACTGGATAAATGGGATACCTATTACAGTAATACCTGCATAAAATGGACAATCAGCAGAGCAATACTTGGATAAAAGGGACAGTTAGTACAGTCATTTTTCGATAAAAGAGACAGTAACTACAGCAATACCTAGATAAATGGGACAGTCAGCACAGTAATATTTGGATAAAAGGGACAGTCACCACAGTAATTCCTGGATAAAAGGGACAGTTAGTACACAGAGGTGCAGGAACATATTTCTGAGTCCTTCAGAGTTTTTCCCGGGAAGTGCTGGGTTGGTTAGATAGTGTGTGTGTATATATATATATATATATATATATATATATATATATATATATATATATATATATATATATATATATATATATATATATATATATATATATATATATATATATATATATATATATATATATATATATATATATATATATATATATATATATATATAAAATATGGAACTGTTAAGTTAAGTATATCTTAGTTTAACCAGACCACTGAGCTGATTAACAGCTCTCCTAGGGCTGGCCTGAAGGATTAGATTTATTTTTACGTGGCTAAGAACCAATTGGTTACCTAGCAACGGGACCTACAGTTGATGAATATATAAATAATAAAGACAAAATCCACGAAGGAAAGAGAAACAATGGAGTGCTGCAAGGCCTTTCGGAAAATAGCTCTTTAATTAGCAGTAAAGGATTATAAGTCGAAAGGCCTTGTAGCACTCCATTGTTTCTCTTTTCTTTGTGAATTTTTCTTTATAAATATATATATATATATATATATATATATATATATATATATATATATATATATATATATATATATATATATATATATATATATATATATATATATATATATATATATATATATACATATATATATGTATATATATATATATATATATATATATATATATATATATATATATATATATATATATATATATATATATATATATATATATATATATATATATATATATAAAGATAAAATCCATGAAGGAAACGGAAACACAGTGTTTCCTTTTCCTTTGTGATTTTATCTTTATTTATATATTCATCACGTTCCATATTTTCGTTATTCAGTTATACA
>NC_089741.1:77267721-77278916 GCF_040412425.1 Macrobrachium rosenbergii | reverse complement strand
ACTTCGTCACAATATATATATATATATATATATATATATATATATATATATATATATATATATATATATATATATATATATATATATGTATATATAGAATGTGAAGAATCCATATGTGACCAAACCAAAATTAACATACTGCTACTTCTAACGGCTTATTATCAAAATTAGAGAAAAAATAGTTTAAGGGAAAATTCCTTAGAAACCTCTAGTAAACAAAGTTTAAAACACATAACATTTTGCCTTTTCCTAAAAACAGGAAGATGCAAATTTTTTTCGAAGAGTGGTCATATTTCATTTAAATGTCTTATTTATGAGAAACTTTATTTTAGCAAAATCTAGTTATGCGCGAGGTGTTTGAGTAATATGCATATTTTTTTTTTTTTTTTATAGCACCCAGACAATATGGCTAGTTTGCCAAATAAACATTTCAATTGTGGGGATCTCAAACATCATTGCGGCAATGTTCCACAATTATTTTAGTTGACTGCTGATAACAAAATATTAAATTTCCAAACTGGATTCGTTATTTTATTATCTGTGCTTTCTTTGTTGGGGAGTCATGGAAAATTTCTGGTAACTTTAATTTTCTGTTAGATGCTGGTGCTCTGTTCAGCATTATCAATAAATAAAGAGTAGAAAGGGAAGCAGGTAGTTATTTTAGTATTATTGCATCAAGAGTTGTAACTTTATTTTGGATGTCTGCCTATAATAAAATTGGATGTATTTATGCTATTCACCTTAAGTTACCTTGTATTAAAGAAATTTGTTGTTCTTTTCTGAAATAATCGGGAGACAGAAGGGTTTATGGTGTCTCCAAATTTTCATATTGGAAAGAAAGAAACAATCGAGGTGGTTGTGATATTAGGTAATGATGTACTCCAATATTTCGAACAGTTCAATTTAGAACACACTAATGTGTTTGAAAAACCCTGGATTATGTCTTTCAAATTAGCATTCCTACCAGGAGCCTAGTTTTTTTAGAGAGAGTGCCAGATAAATTTGACCTATAATCAGAAATTCTAATGTCAAAATTCTTATGCAAACGATAAGGTCAATAACCTTTGTAATAAAATTGTAAAGTCTGCAGTTGGAGAAAAGAAGGTAACTAAAAGAGATTGTTTTATTGATAGCAGGGTTTTAACAACCCCTCATCATGAGAATAATGCAATAGAAACAAAGTTTAAGAATAAAATTGTAAAACCTAGAGGATACCAGTTTGATCCCCTTCAGGAATTATTTCCTGGGTCCAAAGTTGAGTGAGGGTTAGATTTTTTTTTTTTTTTTTATAAAATGGAGTCTGTTGGAATAAAGTAGGAAGACGGGCCTTCTTATGAAGATGTGTAGTAGATATAAAGATTCATCTTTTAAAGTGATGGACATCATCATGACATTGCTGTGGCAGAAAGAGTGTACAATCATCTTGAGAAAGGGGGCTTGGTTGTAGATTATGAGGAACTATTCGACCAGTACACATCTCTAGGTATCATAGTCAGTAGAACAGAGCTCTTGGCCAAATGTGGTACCTCGTCCGCCAGTTATTAAAATCAATGCTCATACTACTGCCAAGATAAGACCTCTATTTAATTGCTCGCATAAGGTCAGACAGGCTCTTTCATTAAATGAAGCTGTCTTTCTAGGTGCTGACATAATGAATAATATGCCTCTGTATTGTTATATTTTAAAAGTAACTCTTACAAAGTTCTAGCAGTACGTTTTGAAAGCCTTTCCTCAAATAAGGTGGTCTTCTAAAGAGGATAATAAAATTTGTCTTCATTTTTTAAAAAGGTTAATGGTAAATATTTGGTACATAGATATATGACAATCATTTTTAGATTTGTGAGCTCTCCATTTATTTGTAGTTATAAAGTGCAGTACCATTTGCAATTCAATTGTCAGCGTTAAGTAGCTTCTTTAATTAAAAACAAATTTTGTTTGGACAATTTGATCTTGTCCTCTAATAATATTCAAACTCTCTCTTAGGTGGTTGGGGAGATTCAGGCAGTTATGCAGTTTGGTTGTGTGCTCTTAATAGAGTGGGGTTCTAATAATACCGAAGTTTTTTCGTCTCTAGAAGATCTCGTCTAAGAAACTGAAAGTTTTTGGATATTTATATAATTTAAAATCTGATATTTTATAACTCAAGAACACTTCCTTAAACAAGAATGTATCGATTAAAAGAGAAAAGTTGTCTCCTTTAGGTTTTTTTTAATCTTTTTTTTTTTTATCTTTTGTTCCCATTTTGTTTCAAGTGAAATTAATTTTACATTAGTTGGTCAGACAAATGATTGACTGTACAAGGAATAATATGTTCATTAGTTTATTTTAGAGTTAAAGTTTCCCAATTGAAGGAGAGAATCTTACTAACTTTGGAATTGTTAGCTTCTCAGTCAACAATCAAATGTTTTTTAAGTATTTTTTAAAATGGTTTGCTCTCTTGGGCTAATATCTAAAGTGATACTCTCTGTGTTAACAGCCAGGTTTTAGTTGAGCTAGATTTTAAAAATAAGGTTCCTAAGCAGATCATATACTTGGAAATAATAGACTTGGAGAAGTTTTTGCTTTATTAGTTAGAGTTGGTTAAGTTTGTATGGATATCTCTAGTATTTATTCCATTGTTTCAAAATAAAGCTGATATACTTTCCAAACCTTGCTCTTATAAGGTATTTATTAAATGGTTCAGTGGTCCATACACCACTTTGGTTGATATTGCCCCTGTGGAATGGCAAAGGGTCAGCTGGGGTGTATTCCTAGTGCTATAAAGAGAGAGTTACTCACTTCTGTTTTAGGCAATGCAAAGGCTGAACCTTAAGTAAATATTAATAATTATTCAAGTTTTACTTGGTTAATTGGGGTTACAGTTACTGTATTTACTTCTATATTTAGGTTTAAGAAAGTTAGGCTGACCCTGCAGAGGCAACAACAAAATATTTAATGAAAATAATGCAAAAGGAAACCTTTTACTCTTGAATTCATTCATCTAAAGCATCTTAATTCTGCAATTGAAGCACCTCATTTAAAGGTCAGTTGAATATTTTTAGACAAGAAGGGAATAATTCATTCAAGGGTAGAATTAGTGTAGGTTTAAGATATGATGTGGTAAACCCTATCCTGATACCTAATTATTGTCACTTGACTAAAATGATTTTTTTATACTGTAAGACAACGCCTGTGGGGTCCACAGTCTACTCTCATTTTTTTTTCTGTAGAATGGAATGCATCTGGATCTTAAAAAGCTCCTCAAGCAGTATTGTCTGTTATAAAAGACTGTGTCATATGCAAGTGCTACAATGTTTCATGTGAAATATCCTTCTCCAGCTTGAAAAGATGAAAGTGTAAATAATTATCTTTACTTGTTCCTATGTTCCAATGTACATCCTATTTATGCTGTAATAAATAAATAGATAAATAAATAAATAAATAAATAGATAAAAATAAAAATAAAAAAATAAAAATAGATAAAAAATAAATAAAAAAATATAAAAACTAAAAATAAATAAATAAATAAAAACAAATAAATAAATAAAAAAAAAATAATAAATAAAAATGCTTCTTAGTAGGTGCATGGGAGAGATTAATTAAAACAATTAGGAATACTCTGAATTTGTAACATTTTTATCAGATATTTAAAAGGTTATGAAAAATATGCCTTTAACCTATAGATCTAATGTAAATGAAAGAAATAGATGTTATCAGTCCTAATCAAATTTTGGTTGGTAGACCTGTTCACTTTCTCTTGTTTGTTGATTCTGAACAGGTACCCAAAATTGGAACATCCTGAGGAAGATAATTATCCCAACGTGTTATTATAAACTCTAGCATTTAGGGATAAATTGTTCGATGATTTAAAGATAGATGACGTAAAGAATATTCTTTAAATCTTGAGAGAAAGGCGCAATATCTTATTAGAGAAAAAAGGAGAGAGAGAAAGGTGAGATAGCCTTACTTAAACTTCCTATAAAGTCTAGACCTTATAGGCCTTTAGTTAAAATTGTAGAGACCTTTCCTAATTAGGAAAGAGTCACTCATAGAGTTCGCACTGCCAAACCTGGTGTTAGAATTTTGTTAGAATTGTATTCTGACCTTTATAATCGTAATTTGTGTGAGGACTCTGATAACCAGTTTAGCAATAATGAAGAATTAGATGAGTTTGCTAATCCTCCTGATATGGAAGATGTAGTACCTGAACCTGAACCAGAACCAAAACTTGTATCTGCTGGACCTTCTCGTAGAACAGCCGAGGCTTCCAGAAATCTGGGAAGGTCCTTGGCTCGTAAAGGGTCGAGTAGTGTCTATAGACATGGATCAAAGGTGGAGAATTTAGATTTTATATGCAATACTTAAATCAGGTACTCAGAATAGCTATACTGAATAACCACTTTTTTTGTGTGTTTTTTTTTTTTTTAGGTGGAAGAATATTGAAATTATTTATTTTGTTTGGACACGAGCGATCTAATTTGTTCGTGTTCTCTTTTCTTGATAAGGAAGGTTGATATTTTGTTTAATGGTAATTTCTTTGAATACCTTTCCTCATAAGGAAAGGTGGTGTCTTCAGTAGTTGCTTGAATAAGGGGCTAGTTCGTTTGGCGTGCTATACGAGATCACATGACCTATTTCATTTAATCTTAAAGTAATTTATTACTTCCACAGTTAGCATTATTGTGCCTGTAGAGTAAATAAATTCATCATTGGGAAACAGTATTTGTGTTTTCCATTTCAAACTGGTTTCTGTATTTCAAGTCTCTTAGCTACTTAGAGACTAGTTAGGTCGTTGACATAATCGAAGCAGGTGACAAAGCATACTTAACAAAAAGAAGCGGCACTTTCGCCTCACAATCAACCTACAGGGAAGGCGTCCAGTGTAAAGACAAGAACAATTCTTTACTAATCGGACTAATGACCTCCATTACCTTTTATATGAAAAGTTCACAGGAGAGTTTCAACAGAATCTTCATTTTTTTTTTTTTCAATAAATTCGATTAAGGGGTAAAATCCAAGAAGAAAATTAATAAAGGATTGTATTTTTTTTTCTTACAGTCACTGATATCCCAGCACTGGGAGGATAAATAGAGATTATTTATCGTTGAACATTGCAGCCAGAGATTCATTGGTCGATAAGGATTTGTTGCATATAGTATTCAGCTATAATGCGTTTCAGCAAAAACGAAACCTTACGTCAGAATTTTTTAATAAAATATTTAGGGAGAGTTATTTCGAATAAAGAGCCAGAGTACGGAAACGAGTACCAAAAGAGAGAGACGGCTGTGCTTGAGTTTCACTAGAACACAGAGCATACAAATGCACTGCTTTTGCCACACATCAGTTCAGTCATCACGTGTTCAGGCACAGTCCACATTAAAGATCAGGGACTTCTGTAGAAAGTCTGTAGACGAGTTGGGAAGTACGGCATACGCTGGAAGGAGTCAACAGTGCAAAGCGTATAGAAGGTAGATGTTAGTTTAATTTTACACCACATTAAGGATTTCTGATATGTAAACAAATCGTTTTCCTCTTTTGGATGGAATAGCAAATAAATAATGAGGATCTGGAGCATAAGTTCTCTCTCTCTCTCTCTCTCTCTCTCTCTCTCTCTCTCTCTCTCTCTCTCTCTCTCTCTCAAAGCTGTTTCTCAGGTGTGTGAGATATACACTTTAAAGCAAAGGGTCTATCTGTGTGAATGTGATCTTTGTTTGCTGAACAGGCATTTTCTTTCTACGAAGGAATTTCGTTTTTATGGAATAGCAATTCTGGAAGTTACTGTTGGCAGAATGATCATTTGTTTGATTTCAATAGAGCTCTAATTTCTTTAAAACATAGTTTGTCATGCCCTAAGTCATTTCCATTCTCCTTTATCGGATCGCAGTGTTTTCCTGTTGGAAGATTACCGTTTCCCCAATCATGAACCTAAGAAGTGGAAAGAGGACCACGGACTGTTTGATCAACAGACATGGGAGAAGGAAAATTAAAAGGGACGTGGGAAGTCATAAGTCCTGTTATTAGGAAAATTTTTGGGGGGACAGAAATCCAGCACACAAGTATTTCCCTTGATAATACAGTACCAACAGGGAAAATGCCGGGAACAGTCGAAAATAGTGATGGCAATAACAATTTAATTGTAGTAAAGGTAGAACCAAAATGGATGATAGTGCTGTGAATAACCCAGTTGTTTAGGCATGGTTGGTTAGAAGGAGCATCATGACAGTTCAGGAGGGAATTTGTAGAAATGACGTCGATTTTGGAATATCATCGAGGAAATGGTGGACAAATCGTTGCGAAATATAATCTCCCCAGAATAAAATATTTGAAAAAAATGAAAATTACAATGAATCAAAGGGTCATGAGTTTTTCTGCTATGTATCTGGGGTTCTAGTTTAATGATGTTCGAAGTGCTGTGTTGTTTATTGCTTATCACACTTTACGGTCCACACAGAAGTTTGTGCTTACGAGTTGCTGAATCGCTGAATCAACTTTTTGATAACTGCACTTAATGAATTAATTCACGATTCGGTATCATGTTTGATGCAGGGGTTATTTAATTTACTCTCTCTCTCTCTCTCTCTCTCTCTCTCTCTCTCTCTCTCTCTCTCTCTCTCTCTCTCTCTCTCTCTCTCTCTACGTTCTTTTTATGAGACCCCGTTTTTTATTGCTATGATTTTAATGCCTGTTTTCTTGGTTACTTACTCTAGATATTAAAAGTTTGGTTTTGTTGATTACTGCTGTTATTTTCATTCACTCACTAATTTATTTTTTATAAAGTAATTCGAAGCAACATTTAGCTCTTGTACCATTTCTCAGTGACGCTAAGTTATTTATTAATGTTTATTAATAAATAACTTAGCGCCACCGATGTTCCATAGTTTCCGTTAGCATGCTGAGAGTAAACAAAGATCCTTACGATGTGCGTTTGACAGGTGAAAATTCTGTGCTCGTTAGAAGAAATATATCAGTCATATCTAATAGGAAGGAGGGATATAAGATACTGCTACGATACCCGCTTTCCAGTCTCAAGCACTGTATCATATCTAATACGAAGGAGAGATATCAGATACTGTTACGCTACCCGCTTTCCAGCCTCAAACATTTTGTCCTATCTAACAGGAAGGAGCAATATCAGATATTGTTACGCTACCCACTTTCCAGTCTTCAACATTTACAGTTGAGTGACTGGTGTCTATATCGTAATCAAGCTTGTCTTTGATGAGTGGGATCCGTTTCAGATCATTTCCATTTATTCATGATTTCAGTGTTAGCCAAGATGTTTAAGTTAATTTGCCTACAACTGGAAATCTTTTATCTTACCATGCTTAAGTTGTGATGTATCAGTTCTTTTTCAGAGTTAATGAGTGATAACAAACCTTAATGGGGCTTACTACTCACAAAACCGATTTCATCACTTTTCGTTTAGCAACAAGCAAACAAGCAGTTCAGTAAGGTATACAGAAATTTCATTTCATTTTCTTCCGAGTATCAGGTTGCCAAGTGAGATATACAAACGCATTCTTAACAAAACTTTTAACTGTTGGAAGCGTAAGAATAACAGTTATATTTAAAAAAAAAGTCTTCTAGCATATAAATTAAGTAGGTTTCCCACAAACATACACAAGGACACACAGTATCAGGATGTGGTATGTCAAGGTAACAAAATTTAATTTCTTCTTTCCCGGGTAGCCTAAAGTGCTGAAACTGAAATCAAGTGAATGGAAAAGTTTGACCTGTTTGCATAGTATATGAGGAGTAGCGAATGAAATCGTTAAAACAGGTCGATATACATAGAAATTGAAAAAGTTAACCCCGGTGAAAATGACAAGTATCCTTTAAAGATAATTTACCATCATTTGGAAATGAAGAAGGAATTATAGGTTGGTGAAAATAGCGTAAGTCGGTATTTGTAAGTGGGAAGATAGAAAGGCAATTATAATCCTGGGAAATTAGAGTGGAAGAAGGAACGAAGAGCCTTCATATCCTTAACCAGGGAGAAAACGCGTAAAAATTGTATTGTGGGCTCGATGCAGTCTTAATGAGGCTTCAGTAGTGAAGGAGGGTAACCCGATTCATCGGATGAAAGATGAATATGGAAGAAGTCAATTTTAATTATTTCACTTACATTTTTCTATAGTATTTTCTGTCTTTTAGGTCATTTCTAAATCCAAATTTTAATGTAAAACGATAAAACTATCGTACAAAATTATTCATTTTCTTGTAGCCAACTTCCCCTATTCCCTTTACTTTCCTACCTCCACCCCAAACGCCCCCCTGCCTCTCTCTCTCTCTCTCTCTCTCTCTCTCTCTCTCTCTCTCTCTCTCTCTCTCTCTCTCTCTCTCTCAGCCTCCTTGATATTGTACATCCGGTTCGATGTGGAGTGCTCTGAAGTGGAAGTCAATGTCCGGTTTTAAGTATCAGCTCCTCAAGTTACCAACTTATTTGTTTGATTTATATTCTCACATCTCTTCTCGTATTTCCTTTGAGACACATAGATGGCATATGTAACACTCTGAACTTTAAGATAAGATCATCATTGTTTGCCTTCTTATACATCATTTTGGACTTCAATATACTTTCATAATATTAAGCATTTTAAACCGAATGCTTTTGTAGTTGTATTTTCCTTTCTATGTATATTGTAGGATATGAACTGCAAAAGCATTTAGATGGTAAAACCCTTCTCGTATTTACTGTTATTTTCATTACATAAATAGCAAATACATTTGGATTAATTTACAATTATTTATAAATACAATTATAATAACTGAAATTAAATAATAACTGTTTCATTATCGGAAGGGCTCAATCTAAGTGCAACAAAGTGAACACAAACCTTCCCTCATACTCGTGAACATAGAATGTTCAGCCAAATGGATTGTATTAGGTAAGCAAATTCACAACAAATTGGGCACATGATTCAAGGATTAGTCCTTGGGTGGGTTGCCGTCCGCACTCGCAGGTAAAGCCGCCCATTTTGGGCGCTATTTCAACGGATCAGAAGAGCCCTTTAACCATATTCTGCTGAAAACGTCTAATGAATGCATCATGACAAAAATTATATGGTCGCGCATTCGTGCACAAACCCCTTTTTTGTTTACGAAAAATCCAGTTAATTTCATACTCTGGATCCCTTTCTAGCTGTATTTTTAGAAAGGTAATAAAATCCCGTAAAATGAAAAACACTTACAGAACAAAAATGTTATAAATATGACTTCCACAATAGTTAGAAAAATCATTTACAAACACAGATCTTAAAACTGGTATTTTTTAAATCTCCAGACATGTTGATTTACCGTTTGTTGGTTTAGCTTTAACCTTCAAATTTTTGGATCTGTAACCATGTTAAGGTAGGTTTGATGTCTAAACTACTTCTAACTGAACTCTGCAATCAGTCAGGATAAACACTGAAATTACCTAGTTTGTTATGTTTGACGTGTTACCATTTCTTTCTCTTTCGAGACTGACCACTTTAATGCAATGCATTTTGAATGGGGTAACGGCTAAATAATCATACACAAAAGCGACAGGTTGCAGAAACTATGAAAAAGTTATAACAACAGCAATACCAGTGATGATAATAATTTATCAGTGCAGGGAATATCATTACTATTAAGTTTCTTAATAGTAATTAAGTCAGTCTTAATTATACTGACAGAATAAATTTTGCCTTTATCTTGCTTTTGATAATATATTTTAAATTAAATTCTAGTTAACCATTACTGCATAAACTCAGGAAAAAAGAGACAATTGATTAATAAATAAAATCAAGGGTCTCTGAGATTTGACTAGTCACGGAGTTGAATTTGAACCTCAAATCGAAAATTAAATATCGGACTAAAAAAAGATTCATTAACTTCATCTTTACTTCTTATAGGAGTTTCAAAATTTAAAACCCTTATAATCATGCAGTCATCGATGGAAAATTTAAAGGATTTAGAAATATTTGAAAAATGGGAAATAATTTCTTGATAATTTTTATTACCGACGAATATGATACCCAGCTGTAATTGAAAACAAAAATTATTAAATAGAAACACCGCAGATTCAGGAATGATCCAATTCGGATTCTTCAGTTTGTTGAGATCGGTTGCCAATTGTATAAATTTAACAATAATATTCGTATTTGGAATTTTCAAAAACCGAAATGCTCAATAACTTGAAATAGTTTGCAGCACGAACAAACTTCAGAAAGTGGTAATACTTGGCCAGTCCTGCTAATCATAAAACTATGAACCACTTAGAGCTACCACGTTCAACAGTGCAAAAAGTCCTGCACAAGAACTTGTAATTGTACGCTTACAAAGTGCAACTCATACAGGCACTTGAGCCAAATGATAAACCAAAGCAAAAAGAGTTTGCAGTTAACATGCTGGAACGGATTTCTTAGGATGAAACGTTCCTCAACCGAGTTTGTTTTAGTGATAAGGCAACCTTTCATGTTTCAGGGAAACTGAACACACGTAATGTGAAAAACTGGGGATCAGAACAGCTCCGTGTGACTAGGGAACTTCATTGAGATAGTCCAAAGGTGAAGGTGTTGTGTGGAATCATGTGCAATCGAACCATTGGTCCATTTTTCTTTAACATGACATCAATTACTGCAGGACTATGTGGCAACAAAACTAGATGACCTTCAACCAACCATAATTTTCCAGCAGGATGGTGCATCACCACACTGGGGACAGCATGTTCGTGGGTTCCTAAATCAAACATATCCAGACACGTGGATTGGAAAGGATGGCCCAATTCCCTGGCCACCTCGTTCATCAGATATTATTACCCAAGACTTCTTTCTATGGCATTATGTTAAAGATATCGTGTATCACACAAAGATATGGGACATCACTGATCTCAAGCAAAAGATCGCTGATGCCATTGCCACCAATGATGAGGTTATGATACAGCGAACGTGGCAAGAAACCGGGTACCATCTTGATGCGCTTCGTGCAACTAATGGTGTCTATATAGATGTGTATTTATTGAGGCAAAAAACCTCATTATCTACTCCTCATTCTGTAATAATTTCCACAAGTTTGTCTGTTCATTAGCTTTTGTAATATATTTTTTTAAATTATAAAAAGACTTTATGGGCACCCTGTATTACACATATCACTTGCAGGGGTAAAGTGCACAATTCTTATTCTTGTTAAGTAAAATTGCATAATAATAGGTTATGCAAGGCAAAACCGTACAAAACGTACTTTGAGATATA
>NC_089741.1:77175221-77247721 GCF_040412425.1 Macrobrachium rosenbergii | reverse complement strand
GTTTGCGATGTGTGTTACGAAAACTTCCTTTGAAATGAAATATATAATGTCAATAATATCCTACTTGGCACCTTTTAGTTATTCCTAGCCATGACAACGCACACGTCATACCATGACGCCGACTGTGGCCGAGAGTTGCCTATAAACTTCCAAGCCAGAAGGACACGTTTTTCACGCTCGCTAGCCTTGACTGAACTCTGTATTTTCTGCGGTGTTTTTGTTTTTTCACCGTGCCTGAAAGGTCCAAGAGTTCACTTCATGCTTCTAGAATGCCGAAAAGCCAAGTGGAAAAGTCCAGGCGAGAAGTAGAAGAAAGAATTCAAGAAATTAGTGCCATAGAGGGGAATGGAGTGACGGAGAGAGAGAGAGAGCTGTCGCCCAGCAAACAGCGCAATCAGCGATCACTGCTGACCAGAGACCAACCACATCTACCCCTAAAAGCCTCTTTATTCGTTCGTCACTACTAAAGGGCAAAGATATTTTAGAAGAAGAAAGCAGTGGCTCGGAGGCTGATATTATAGACGATCCTGAAAATAAAATGATCATAATAAGTGAAGCAAGACTTGATGAATTACTTGAATCACGAATCCCTAATTGTGAATGTAAAGTAATTCCCAGGATCCATTTGGCAAGGGATGGATTTGAGACACTAATAAAAAGTGTAGGCAACTATGATACCTAGAGTAATACCTTGCAGCAAGATCAGAGAGGGGGGGACCAGGAACCTAAAATTTATAAGAATGTGTCTTAGGCACATAAATAATCAATTAATATTCTTATTTATAATCATTTTGCATTAATTAATACCCAAAAATAAAAATTAAAACCATAGAATTAATTGTAACACAGTCTTTGAAGTCCCTTTTACTTTTTTATGTAACTAAAACTTTGAAGGCCCGTTTCTCAAAACATAAGTTTTTTGCCTTTAAAATGCATCTCCTCCCTTAGTATTGGACCAATCTAAATGAAATTTTAAATATAACATGGGGAAACATGGTAGATTAAAACAAAGCCGGGGATTTTTAATATTTTGAGTTTCTGATTTTTGGCAATATTTTTTCTGTAATTTTTCCGGGAAAATTTCATAAAAAAAAAAATTCATATCTCGAAAAATAATTGAAAAATCAAAAATCCCCGGCTTTGTATCGAAGGTCCATATGTGTTTTATACGTGGTTCAAATCTCATCCCTTAAAACCAAAAAGCAAAGGAGGAGATGCATTTTGAAAATGGCCATTTTTGGCCGAAAAATGCTCTGGCGTCACAAAACCTAAGGTCACTGAACAAAAATTTTTTCCCCAGAAGTTCCACGCAATATCCTTTAACAAACCCCCTATATATCAACAACCTGTCGTTAAAAAAGTCGGAAACCGGCCGATCCCCTTAACCTTTTGTTTATGTTTTCTTCTCTCGTCCTTTCTTGTTCTTCCTGTGTTCTTTTGTTTTAGTCTTGTTACTGCTACGGTTTAGGTCTGTCCTGTGCCTATTCCCTCCGTTTTTATTTTGTTTTATAATTTATACATCGATGTTTTAATGTGATTTTTTGTAAGAAGTTTTTTTCAATCATTGCAGCCTTGAAAATGCGACTATAGCAATTGTCGTGAAACGTCGGCATAAATAAACGTATTGTAATAATGGTGCCCTTTCCTTCGCCTTCGAGACTGTATCCATATATATATATATATATATATATATATATATATATATATATATATATATATATATATATATATATATATATATATATATATATATATATATATATATATATATATATATATATATATATATATATATATATATATATATATATATATATATATATATATATATATATATATATATATATATATATATATATATATATATATATATATATATATATATATATATATATATATATATATATATATATATATATATATATATATATAAATATATATATATATATATATATATATATATATATATATATATATATATATATATATATATATATATATATATATATATATATATATATGTATATATATATATATATATATATAATATATATATATATATATATATATATATATATATATAGAAATCATCTGACACACAATCACGTGTGTATATATATATATATATATATATATATATATATATATATATATATATATATATATATATATATATATATATATATATATATATATATATATATATATATATATATATATATATATATATATATATATATATATATATATATATATATATATATATATATATATATATATATATATATATATATATATATATATGTATATATATATATATATATATATATATATATATATATATATATATATATATATATATATATATATATATATATATATATATATATATATATATATATATATATATATATATATATATATATATATATATATATATATATATATATATATATATATATATATATATATATATATATATATATATATATATATATATATATATATGAAATTTTTTTATCACAATCAGTGATTTATATATAATCATGAAGCTATAAATGTCACTTAATATCAAATTCACGCTGCCTCGGAAATTTCTACGAAGGAAAATTGTCGCCGAAGTGGAATTTATATATAAGCGATAAATGAATTTGTATCGTCAGGACACAAACCCTTGACATGAAACCTATTCAGCGACTCCAGTAGACGCTACCCACTGAGCTACCAAGGGAGGTATAAGTCTTTGCCGAGTCTGTTGTACTGTATTTACCCGTCGTGAGCAGGGAAATGTACTTAGCCTAGGCAATGACCCACCTCTGCCATGACAGTTCATTGGTATGTTTGGAACACGCAGCTCTTATTATGACATTTTTTATCACACCGTGATTCATATACAATTATGAAGCTACAAATGTTGCTTAATATCAAATTCTCGCTACCTCGGGAATCTCTCCGATGGAGAATTGTCGCCAAACAGGAATTTATATATAAGTGATAAATGATTAGGTATGGTCGGGACACGAGCCCTTGACATGAAACCTATTCAGCAACTCCAGTAGATGCTACCCACTGAGCTATCAAGAGAGGTATAAGTCTTTGCCGTGTCTGCTGTACTGTTTTTACCCGTCGTGAGCGGGGATATTTACTTAGCCTCGGCAATGACCAACCTCCGCCATGACAGTTCATTGGTACGTTTGGAACACACAGCTCTTATTATGAAATTTTTTATCACAATGTGATTTATATACAATCATGAAACTAAAAATGTCTCTTAATATCAAATTCACGCTACCTAGGGAATATCTCTGATGGAGAATTGTCGCCGAAGGGGAATTTATATATAAGTGATAAATGAATTGGTATCGTCAGGACACGAACCCTTATCACGAAACCTATTCAGAGACTCCAGTAGACGCTACCCAATGAGCTATCAAGAGAGGTATAAGTCTTTGCTGAGTTTGTTGTACTGTTTTTATCCATCAGTTGCGGGGAAATGTACTTAGCCTAGGCAATGACCCACATCCGGCATGACAGTTCATTGGTACGTTTGGAACACGCAGCTCTTATTAAGGAATTTTTTATCACACCGTGATTTATATACAATCATGAAGCTACAAATGTCGCTTAATATCAAATTCATGCTACCTCAGGAATATCTCCGATGGAGAATTGTCGCTGAAGGGAAATTTATATATTAGTGATAAATGAATTGGAATCGTCGGGCCACGAACCCTTGACACGAAACCTATTCAGCGACTACAGTAGACGCTACCCACTGAGCTATCAAGAGAGGAATAAGTCTATGCTGAGTTTGTTGTACTATTTTTACCCATCGTGAGTGGGGAAATGTACTTAGCCTCGGCAATGACCCACATCCGCCATGACAGTTCATTGGTACGTTTGGAACACGCATCTCTTATTATGAAATTTTTTATCACACCGTGATTTATGTTCAATCATGAAGCTACAAATGTCGCTTAATATCAAATTCACGCTACCTCAGGAATATCTCCGATGGAGAATTGTCGCCGAAGGGGAATTTATATATAAGTGATAAATGAATTGGTATTGTCGGGACACAAACCCTTGATACGAAACCTATTTAGCGACTCCAGTAAACGCTACCCACTGAGCTATCAAGAGAGGTATAAGTCTTTGCTGAATATTTTGTACTGTTTTTACCCATCGTGAACGGGAAAATGTATTTAAGCTCGGCAAAGACCCACCTCCGCTTTGACAAATCATTGGTACGTTTGGAACACGCAGCCCTTATTATGAAATTTGTTATCACACCTTGAATTATATACAATCATGAAGATACAAATGTCGCTTAATATCAAATTCACGCTACCTAGGGAATATGCCGATGGAGAATTGTCACCAAAGGGGAATTTATATATAAGTTATAATTGAATCATCATCGTCGGAACACGAACCCTTGACAAAAAACCTATTCACCGACTCCAGTAGATGCTACCCACTGAGCTATCAAGAGAGGTATAAGTCTTGCCAAGTTTGTTGTATTGTTTTCACCCGTCGTGAGTGGGGAAATGTACTCAGCCTCGGCAATGACCCACCTCCACCATGACAGTTCATTGGTACGTTTGGAACACGCAGCTCTTATTATGAAATTTTTTATCACACCGTGATTTACGTACAATCATGAATTTACAAATGTTGCTTAATATTAAATTCACGCTACCTCGGGAATATTTCCGATGGAGAATGCTCGCTGAAGTTGAATTTATATATAAGTGTTAAATGAGTTGGTATCGTCGGGACACAAACCCTTGACAAGAAACCTATTCAGAGACTCTAGTAGACGCTACCCACTGAGCTATCAAGAGAGGTATAAGTCTTCGCCAAGTCTATTGTACTTTTTTTACCCTTCGTGAGCGGGGAAAAGTACTTACCCTTGGCAGCAACCTAACTCCGCAATGACAGTTCATTGGTTAATTTGGAACACGCAGCTTTTATTATGACATTTTTTATCACAACGTGATTTATATACAATCATGAAACTACAAATGTCGCTTAATATCAAATTCATGCTTCCTCGGGAATATCTCCGATGGAGAATTGTCGCTGAAGGGAAATTTATATATAAGTGATAAATGAATTGGTATCGTCAGGGACACGAACCCTTGACACGAAACCTATTCAGCAACTTCAGTAGATGCTACCCACTGAGCTATCAAGAGAGGTATAAGTCTTTGCCGAGCCTGTTGTACTGTTTTTACCTATCGTGAGCGGGGAAATGTACTTAGCCTGGGCAATGACCCACCTCCGCCATGACAGTTCATTTGTACGTTTTGAACACGCAGCTCTTATTATGAAACTTTTTATCACACGGTGATTTATATACAATCATGAAGCTACAAATGTCGCTTAGTATCAAATTCATGCTACCTCGGGAATATGCCGATGGAGAATTGTCACCAAAGGGGAATTTATATATAAGTGATAAACGAATTGGTATCGTCGGGACACAAACCCTTGACACGAAACCTATTCAGCGACTCCAGTAGATGCTACCCACTGAGCTATCAAGAGAGGTATAAGTCTTGCCGAGTTTGTTGTACTGTTTTCACCCGTCGTGAGCGGGGAAATGTACTTAGCCTCGACAATGACCCACCTCCGCCATGACAGTTCATTGGTACGTTTTATCACATGCAGCTCTTATTATGAAATTTTTTATAACACCGTGATTTATATACAATCATGAAGCTGCAAATGTCGCTTAATATCAAATTCATGCTACCTCGGGAATATCTCCGATGGAGAATTGTCGCCGAAGGAGAATTTATATATAAGTGATAAATGAATTGGTATCGTAGGGACACGAACCCTTGACACGAAACCTATTCAGCGACTCCAGTAGACGCTACCCACTGAGCTGTCAAGAAGGTATAAGTCTTTGCCGAGTCTGTTGTACTGTTTTTACCCGTTGTGAGTGGGGAAATGTACTTAGCCTCGGCAATGACCCACCTCCGCCATGACAGTTCATTGGTACGTTTGGAACACGCAGCTCTTATTATGAAATTTTTTATCACGCTGTGATTTATATACAATCATGAAACTACAAATATTGCTTAATATCAAATTCACTCTACCTCGTGAATATCTCCAATGGAGAATTGTCGCCGAAGGGGAATTTATATATAAGTGATAAATGAATTGGTACCGTCGGGACACGAACTCTTGGCATGAAACCTATTCAGCAACTCCAGTAGATGTTACCCACAGAGTTATCAAGAGAGGTATAAGTCTTTGCCGAGTATGTTGCACTGTTTTTACCCGTCGTGAGCGGAGAAATGTACTTAGCCTCGGCAATGACCAACCTCCGCCATTACAGTTCATTGGTACATTTGCAACACACAGCTCTTATTATGAAATTTTTTATCACACTGTGATTTATGTACAATCATAAAGCTACAAATGTCGCTTAATATCAAATTCATGCTACCTCGGGAATATCGCCGATGGAGAATTGTCGCTGAAGGGAAATTTCTATATAAGTGATAAATGAATTGGTATCGCCGGGACACGAACCCTTGACACGAAACCTATTCAGCGACTCCAGTAGATGCTACCCACTGAGCTATCACGATAGGTATAAGTCTTTGCCGAGTCTGTTGTACTGTTATTACCTGTCGTGAGCTGGGAAATGTACTTAGCCTCGGCAATGACCCACCTCCCCATGAACTCGTTCTTGCCTACGTTTTTGGAGGGACCTTCCAGCCTTCATTATGAAATTTTTTATCAGGTCGTGATTTATATCAATCATGAAGTGTTCAAATGTTGATTTAATAAAATCAAAGCCAGTCGGCATTAATAACGGATTATTATTTATTGTAACATTTGTCTGGCAGGTCATAATGCCTTAGATTTAGTTTATAAGGTTGTATATTTGTATCTGATAATTGGTTGACCCAGGTCACACATCTGCCCTTTATGCACTGAAACTTCTGCAGATATGGCTGCAGTCCTTTTTAGAAAGTACCCATATGTTTTTTGTTAATAAATCAGTTTCATTGTTCCTGTTATCTTATTTTTGACAACTGTTTTTACATTGGTGACCCAAGGGGAAATGTATTTCTCCGGCAATTACCCGGACTAACCATGACAGTTCAGTTTTGGCTACGCGGATGAAAACTTCACGCCTTATTATGAAATTTTTTATCGCCCACTGTGATTTATATACAATCATGAAGGTACAAATCCCGCACCATTATCGGAAATTCACGGCTACTCTTTGTACGTTTTGGTGATCGAGAATTGATAAGGTTGAACAAAAACAAATATGACAGACAGATAAATTAATTGGTCCTCGGTAGCTGACGATCAGGAGACACCCTGACTCGAAACCTATTCAGCGCCAATAGACGACACCCACCCCCTATCAAGAGAGGTCCGTCTTTCCCGAGTCTGTTGTACTGTTTTTCCGCCGCGTCACCAGAGCAGCTGAATGTCGCCCTTACCGTCCGCAATGACACCCTCCGACCCTGGAGGGATGGTTCATTACAGGGTAGAAGGGAACTTCCCAGTTGCCGGTCTTATGAAATGCTTTCCTCCAGGCCGATTTGCCATCAATGCCCTGCCCGAGGAAATCTATAAGAAGGTCGCGACGTGGCTCCGGGAATATCTCCTGGGAGAATTGTAACGTTCAAAGGGAATTTAAAGATAAGCTCCTCGAGAAATGAACAGCGTATCGGCGGGACCGAAGAGGGCATCCCGCCTGATGGAAACCCTCAACCCCAGGAGAGCTATCAACGGGGACCCCAGGGACATAATGAACGCCATCGAGGACCTCCTCTACCTCCCCGACACGGACAGCTACGGCCTGCGGAGACAGGTCGACCTGCCAACAGAAATTTTCCTGCATGATTTATCAGCTGAAGCCTAAAAGAGGTCCGATCCCAGATCCCGGACCCCTTCAGCCTGCCCGGGACATCCTCGCCGAGACTGCAATGAATTGACGGAGGTTCATTGGTGCGACCAGGAGACTACAGCTGCAGTGTCCTGATTACCAACGCCATCCTCCTTCAAGAAGTCCCTGAAGATCCCATCTGCGCTGTCATCAAGAAAAAGCCACCCCACCACCGCATTGCTAAAGAAGAGGTACCTGGCATTTGTTTTTCCACAAGAAGTTCGCAATCACGCCAAATTATGCCGGCCCCTGCTCATTCACACATCCAAAAACACCAAAGGGGAGGCGGCCTGCCCAACGGCGGGAGGCAGCCTGCCCGGCAATTGACCTATCAGCAGCAGCAGTACGTCAGGGGCCACGGAAACCCTCGTCAGTAGGTTGAAGCCGTCAGGCCACCTCCGGCAAGATGATGTTGGTGGACAGCCATCCGCTCAGTCTGTTTTTTCCACCCTCAGGAGAAGACCTCTGGCGCCCGCCGGACGCGACAACCTACCTGACGGCAGCGAACGGGTCCCCCATCCCCTTACGGAACCAGGCCAATTTCGGTCTCCATGATTGGGAGGAATCAACTGGGAGTTCATCATGCCGACGTGAGAACCCCGCTATCTGGGGCGGAATTCTCCGATGGAGCAGTGCTGAAGGGTATGAAGCGCCTCATCGATATGGGGACCTGTCAGGCCCTGCCCCTATCCACCGGCCCCTGTGAGACCACCCTCTGCTCCGTAGGATTCCACCACTGGCGCCCTCCTGAAGGAGTTCCTGGAGTGTTCAAGCCAGAACTCCGCCTGACGTTTGGGACCCCTGTTGTACGGAAACGGTATCTACCATCACATATCGAGCGAAGGGCCCCCTGTTCACGCCAAGTTCTTACGACTTCCCCAGCAGCGCCTTCAGGAGGCGAAGAAGGATTTATGCAGAGATGGAAAGGATGGGGATCTGCAGGAAGGCCTCCAGCCCCTGGGCCTCCCCCTCCACATGGTGAAGAAGGCCGACGGCACCTGGAGACCCTGTTGGGGACTATCGCCGTCTGAACATAGTGACAGAGCCAGACCACTACCCCCTGCCGAACATGCAGGACCTGACATCTTCATTCCACAGGGCTAAAATATTCTCCAAAGTGGACCTCCTGAAGTCCTATTTCCAGGTTCCTGAATAGCACCAGAAGACATCCCAAAAACCGCCATTTATACACCATTGGGTCCTTTAGTATCTTCGTCAGGACATTCTCCACCTTCGGGTTGAGAAACGCAGGGGCGACCTTCCAGCGTCTGATGGACAGCATCCTCGGTGACCTGGACTTCTGCGTCTGTTGTATGTAGACGACATACTCATATTCTCCAGGTCACGGGAGAACACCTTCAGCACTCCGCCATGACAGTCCTCAACGACTGAATGACAACGGGCAGTCTGCGGTTCGACAAGTGTACCTTCGGGGTGGAGAAAATCGAATTCCTGGGCCACGAAATCTCATATCAAGGGCGTCCTCACCAGCTGGATCAGCCGGTTGGAGAAGTCCCGGACGACATATCCACGGATAAGGGAACGAACCGGCATTCCTGTCGGAGCTGTGGGCCGCCCTGACCCAGAAAACCTGGGCACCAAACACCATACCACAACATCTTACAACCCCTGAGGCAAACGGGATGGTGGAAAGGTTTTGCCGAGTTCACTGACTTAATATTTCCCTTACAGCAAGGTGTTCAGGAGAAAATTGGAAAGACCAGCTACCTTGGTCCACCTCGGCCTCAGGACAGTTCATTGGCCAACGTTTGCCGCCCCCTGCCGAGAAAGTCTTATGGGGAAACACCTGATTTATATACAATCGGGAGAACTGGTACAAAGGAAGGAATACATCACCATGCAGAGGCTACGATGGAGAATTGTCGGCAAATTTGTACCTTATATATATCCTGATAAATGACCCCAGTCTGAATAAACACGAACCCAGCCTTAAAATCTTTCAGGCAGGTACCCACTGAGCTATCAGGGAGAGATGTATACGGCCCCCGAGTCAAATTGTACTGGGCCCCTTCAAAGTAATTACTTAGCGTAACGGGAAGGCCTACCAGCTTCACATCCATGGGAGGGAAGACGTTTGGAACATGCAGACCGGTTGAATTTTTTTTCACACCGTGATTTATCCAGAACAATCATGGGTCTACAAAGGCGCCCAATATCAAATTCAGCAGCGCACAAGGAAAGGGACGGAGAATTCCTCCCAGAGCAATTATATTTCCCCAAGAGCCATAAATGGGCTGGTATCCTGCAGGAGGACGAACCCTTGACGGAAACCCCTTCAGTTTTCACTTCAAGATCCAGGGGAACCCTCCCCCTCCCTCCCGTTACAGGAATTAATCAGCCGTACAAGTCTTTGGGAGTCTGTTGTACTGTTTTCCCCATCGTTCTCCTCCGGAAATTTTCTCGGCAGGGACCTTCCACCTTCACCTTGATGACAGTTCATTGCGACGTTTGGAGGTCGTCAGGTCTTATTCATGAAATTTTTTTCTGCTGTTGATTTATGCAAAAACAAAGCCAGTCAATTAATAACTTATCAAATTATTGATTGTAACATTTGTCTGGCAGGTCATATTCCATGCCTTAGATTTAGTTTATAAGGTTGTATATTTGTAATGCATAATTGGTTGACCCAGGTCACGAACCATCTGACCGAAAACTTTATGCAGGCCTTCATGCAGATACCCACTGCAGCTTTTCAAGAGTTGTATATGTTTTTTGTTAGTCTGTTGTTGTTTTTTCCTGTTATCTTGAGCGGGAATTTTTGGACAACCTCGGCAATGACCCACCTCCGCCATGACAGTTCATTGGTACGTTTGGAACACGCAGCTCTTATTATGAAATTTTTATCACACCTCGATTTATATATAATCATTAAGCAACAAATGTCGCTTAATATCAAATTCACGCTACCTCGGGGATATCTCCGATTGAGAATTGTCGCTGAAGGGGAATTTATATATATGTGATAAATGAATTGGTATCGTCAGGACACGAACCCTAGACACGAAACCTATTCAGCGACTCCAATAGACGCTACCCACTGATCTATCAAGAGAGGTATAAGTCTTTGCCGAGTCTGTTGTACTGTTTTTACCCGTCATGTGCGGGGAAATGTACTTAGCCTCGTCAATTACCCATCTCCACCATGACAGTTCATTGGTACGTTTGGAACACGCAGCTCTTATTATGAAATTTTTTATCACACCATGATTTATATACAATCATGAAGCTACAAATGTCGCTTAATATCAAATTCATGCTACCTCGGGAATATCTCCGATGGAGAATTGTCGCCGAAGGGGAATTTATATGTAAGTGATAAATGAATTGGTATCGTCGGGACACGAACCCTTGACACGAAACCTATTCAGCGACTCCAGTTGACGCTACCCACTGAGCTATCTAGAGAGGTATAAGTCTTTGCCGAGTCTGTTGTACTATTTTTACCCATCATGAGGTGGGAAATGTACTTAGCCTCGTCAATGACCCACCTCCGCCCTTGACAGTTCATTGGTACGTTTGGAACACTCAGCTCTTATTATGAAATTTTTTATCACACCGTCATCTATATATAATCATGAAGCTACTAACGTCGCTTAATATCATGAAGCTACAAATGTCGCTTAACATCAAATTCACGCTACCTCGGGAATATCTCTGATGGAGAATGCTCGCCGAAGTTGAATTTATTTATAAGTGTTCAATGAGTTGGTATCGTCGGGACACAAACCCTTGACAAGAAACCTATTCAGAGACTCTTGTAGACGCTACCCACTGAGCTATCAAGAGAGGTATAAGTCTTCGCCGAGTGTATTGTACTTTTTTTACCCATCATGAGCGGAGAAAAGTACTTAGCCTCGGCAATGACCCACCTCCGCCATGACAGTTCATTGGTACATTTGGAACACGCAGCTTTTATTATAAAATTTTTTATCATACCGTGATTTATATACAATCATGAAGCTACAAAAATCGCTTAATATCAAATTCACGCTACCTCGGGAATATCTCCGATGGAGAATTGTCACCGGACGGGGATTTGTATATAAGTGATAACTGAATTCGTATCGTCGGGACACAAACCCTTGACACGAAACCTATTCAGCGACTCCAGTAGACGCTACCCACTGACCTATCAAGAGAGCTATAAGTCTTTGCCGAGTTTTTTGTACTGTTTTTACCCGTCGTGAGCGCGGAAATGTATTTAGTCTCGGCAATGACCCACCTCCACCATGACAGTTCATTGGTACATTTAGAACACGCAGCTCTTATTATGAAATTTTTTATCACTCGGTGATTTATATACAATCATGAAGCTACAAATGTCGCTTAATATCAAATTCATGCTACCTCGGGAATATCTCCGATGGAGAAATATTGCTGAAGGGAAATTTACATATAAGTGATAAACGAATTGGTATCGTCGGGACACAAACCCTTGACACGAAACCTATTCAGCGACTCCAGGAGACGCTACCCACTGAGCTAACAAAAAAAGTATAAATCTTTGCTGAGTCTGTTGTACATTTTTACCCGTCGTGAGCGGGGAAATGTACTTAGCCTAGGCAATGACCCACCTCCGCCATGACAGTTCATTGGTACATTTGGAACACGCAGCTCTTATTATGAAATTTTTTATCACAGTGATTTATGTTCAATCATGAAGCTACAAAAGTCACTTAATATAAAATTCACGCTAATTCGGGAATATCTCCGATGCAGAATTGTCGCCGAAGGGAAATTTATATATAAGTGATAAACGAATTGGTATCGTCGGGACACGAACCCTTGACACGAAACCTATTCAGCAACTCCAGTAGACGCTACCCACTGAGCTATCAAGAGAGGTATAAGTCTTTGCAGAGTCTGTTGTACTGTTTTTACCCATCGTGAGCGGGGAAATGTACTTAGCCTCGGCAATGACCCACCTCCGCCATGACAGTTCATTGGTACGTTTGGAACACGCAGCTCTTATTATGAAATTTTTTATCACACGGTGATTTATATACAATCATGAAGCTACAAATGTCGCTTAGTATCAAATTCATTCTACCTCGGGAATATGCCGATGGAGAATAGTCACCAGAGGGGAATATATATATAAGAGATAAACGAATTGGTATCGTCGGGACACGAACCCTTGACACAAAACCTATTCAACGACTCCAGTAGATGCTACCCACTGAGCTATCAAGAGAGGTATAAGTCTTGCCGAGTTTGTTGTATTTTTTTCACCCGTCGTGAGAGGGGAAATGTACTTAGCTTCGACAATGACCCACCTCCGCCATGACAGTTCATTGGTACGTTTTATCACATGCAGCTCTTATTATGAAATTTTTTATCATACCGTGATTTATATACAATCATGAAGCTACAAATGTCGCTTGATATCAAATTCATGCTACCTCGGGAATATCTCCGAAGGTGAATTGTCGCCGAAGGGGAATTTATATATAAGTGATAAATGAATTGGTATCGTCGGGACACGAACCCTTGACACGAAACCTATTCAGCGACTCCAGTAGACGCTACCCACTGAGCTGTCAAGAAGGTATAAGTCTTTGACGAGTGTGTTGTACTGTTTTTACCCTTCGTGAGTGGGGAAATATACTTAGCCTCAGCAATGACCCACCTCCGCCATGACAGTTCATTAGTACATTTGGAACTTGCAGCTCTCATTATGAAATTTTTTATCACGCTATGATTTATATACAATCATGAAACTACAAATATCGCTTAATATCAAATTCACTCTACCTCGTGAATATCTACAATGGAGAATTGTCGCCGAAGGGAAATTTATATATGAGTGATAAATGAATTGGTATCGTCGGGACACGAACCCTTGACACAAAACCTAATCAGCGACTCCAGTACATGCTACCCACTGAGCTATCAAGAAAGGTATAAGTCTTTGCTGAGTCTGTTGTACTGTTTTTACCCATCGTGAGCAGGGAAATGTACTTAGCCTCGGCAATGACCCACCTCCACCATGATAGTTCATCAGTATGTTTGGAACACGCAGCTCTTATTATGAAATTTTTTATCACATCGTGATTTATATACAATCATGAAGCTGCAAATGTCGCTTAATATCAAATTCACGCTACCTCGGGAATATCTCCGATGGAGAATTGTTGCTGAAGGGGGATTTATATATAAGTGATAAATGAATTGGTTTCGTAGGGACCTGAACCCTTCACACGAAATCTATTCAGCGACTCCAGTAGACACTACCCACTGAGCTATCAAGAGAGTTATAAGTTTTTGCCGAGTCTGTTGTAATGTTTTTTTTCAGTCGAGAGTGGGGAAATGTACTTAGCCTAGGCAATGACTCACCTCTGCCATGACAGTTCATTGGTACGTTTGAAACACGCAGCTCTTATTATGAAATTTTTTATCACACCGTAATTTATATACAATCATTAAGCTACAAATGTCGTTTAATATCAAATTCATGCTACCTCGGGAATATACGGATAGAGAATTGTCACCAAAGGTGAATTTATATATAAGTGATAAATGAATTGGTATCGTCGGAACACGAACCCTTGATACGAAACCTATTCAGCGACTCCAGTAGATGCTACCCACTAAGCTATCAAGAGAGGTATAAGTCTTTGCCGAGTATGTTGTACTGTTTTTACCCGTCATAAGCTGGGAAATGTACTTAGCCTCTGCAATGACCCACCTCTGCCATGACAGTTCATTGGTACGTTTGAAACACGCAGCTCTTATCATGAAATTTTTTATTACACCGTAATTTATATACAATCATGAATCTACAAATGTTGCTAATATCAAATTCACGCTACCTCGGGATAATCTCCAAAGGAGATTTTTCGCTGAAGGGGAATTTATATATAAGTGATAAATGAATTGGTATCATCGGGACACGAACCCTTGACATGAAACCTATTGAGCGACGACAGTACACGATACCCACTGAGCTATCAAGAGAGGTATAAGTCTTCGCCGAGTCTGTTGTACTGTTTTTACCCGTCGTGAACGGAGAAATGTACTTAGCCTTGGCAATGACCCACCTCCGCTATGACAGATCATTGGAACGTTTGGAACACGCAGCACTTATTATGAAATTTTTTATCACACTGGGATTTATATACAATCATGAAGCTACAAATGTCACTTAATATCAAATTCACGCTACCTCAGGAATATCTCCGATGGAGAATTGTCGTAGAAGGGGAATTTATATATAAGTGATAAATGAAATGATATAGTCGGGACACAAACCCTTGTCACGAAACCTATTCAGCGACACCAGTAGATGCTACCCACTGAGCTATCAAGAGACGTATAAGTCTTTGACGAGTCTGTTGTACTGTTTTTACCCGTCGTGAGCGGGGAAATGTACTTAGTCTCGGCAATGACCCACCTCCACCATGAAAGTTCATTGGTACATTTGGAACACGCAGCTCTTATTATGAAATTTTTTTATCACACCGTAATTTATATACAATAATGAAGCTACAAATGTCGCTTAATATCAAATTCACGCTACATCGGGAATATCTCTGATGGAGAATTGTCACCAAAGGAGAATTTATATATAAGTGATAAATGAATTGGTATCGTCGGGACACGAACCCTTGACACGAAACCTATTCAGCGACTCCAGGAGATGCTGCCCACTGAGCTATCAAGAGACGTATAAGTCTTTATCAAGTTTGTTGTACTGCTTTTACCCGTCGTGGATGGGGAAATGTACTTAGCCTCAGCAATGACCCACCTCCGCCATGACAGTTCATTGGTACGTTTGGAACACTCAGCTCTTATTATGAAATTTTTTATCACACCGTGACTTATGTACAATCATGAAGCTACAAATGTCGCTTAATATCAAATTCACACTACCTCGGGAATATCTCCGATGGAGAAATGTCACCAAAGGGGAATTTATATACAAGTGATAAATGAATTGATATAGTCAGGACACGAACCCTTGTCACGAAACCTATTCAGCGACTCCAGTAGATGCTACCCACTGAGCTATCAAGAGAGGTATAAGTCTTTGCTGAGTCTGTTGTACTGTTTTTACCCATCGTGAGCGGGAAAATGTCCTTAGCCTGTCGTGAGCGGGAAAATGTACTTAGCCTTGGCAATGACCCACCTCCCCCATGACAGTTCATTGGTACGTTTGGAACACAGCTCTTATTATAAATTTTTTATCACACCGTTAATTTACATACAATAATGAAGCTACAAATGTTGCGTAATCTCAAATTCATGCTATCTCGATAGTATCTCCGATGGTGAATTATCGCCGTATTGGAATTTATATATAAGTGATAAATGAATTGGTATCGTCGGGACATGAACCCTTGACACGAAACCTATTCAGCGACTACAGTAGACGATACCCACTGAGCTTTCAAGAGAGGTATAAGTCTTCGCCGAGTCTGTTGTACTGTTTTTACCCGTCGTGAGTGGGGAAATGTACTTAGCCTCGGCAATGACCCACCTCCGCCATGACAGTTCATTGGTACGTTTGGAACACGCAGCTCTTATTATGAAATTTTTTATCACACCATGATTTATATACAATCATGAAGCTACAAATGTCGCTTAATATCAAATTCACGCTACCTCGGGAATATCTCCGATGCAGAATTGTCGCCGAAGGGGAATTTATATATAAGTGATAAATGAATTGGTATCGCTGGACACAAACCCTTGACACGAAACCTATTCAGCGACTCCAGTAGACGCTACCCACTGAGCTATCAAGAGAGGTATAAGTCTTTGCTGAGTCTGTTGTACTGTTTTTACCCATCGTGAGCGGGGAAATGTACTTAGCCTTGGCAATGACCCACCTCCCCCATGACAGTTCATTGGTACGTTTGGAACACGCAGCTCCTATTATGAAATTTTTTATCACACCGTAATTTACATATAATCATGAAGCTACAAATGTCGCTTAATATCAAATTCACGCTACCTCGATAGTATCTCCGATGGAGAATTATCGCCGAAGGGGAATTTATATGTAAGTGATAAATGAATTGATGTCATCGGGACACGAATACTTGACACGAAACGTATTCAGCGACTCCAATAGACGCTACCCACTGAGCTATCAAGTGAGATATAAGTCTTTGCCGAGTGTCTTTTACTGCTTTTACCCGTCGTGAGTGGGGAAATGTATTTAGTCTCGGCAAGAACCCACATCCACCATGAAAGTTCATTGGTACTTTTGGAACAGGCAGCTCTTATTATGAAATTTTTTATCACACCGTGATTTATATACAATCATGAAGCTACAAATGTCTCTTAATATCAAATTCACAATAGCTCGGGAATATCTCCGATGGAGAATTGTAGCTGAAGGTGAATTTATATATAAGTGATAAATGAATTGGTATCGTCGGGACATGAACACTTCACACGAAACCTATTCAGGGACTCCAGTAGACGCTACCCACTGAGCTATCAAGAGAGGTATAAGTCTTTGCGAAGTCTGTTGTACTGTTTTCACCCATCGTGAGCAGGGGAAATGTACTTAGCCTCGGCAATGACCCACCTCCGCCATGACAGTTCATTGGTACGTTTGGAACACGCAGCTCTTATTATGAAATTTTTATCACACCGTGATTTATATACAATCATGAAGCTACAAATGTCGCTTAATATCAAATTCACGCTACCTCGGGAATATCTCTGATGGAGAATTGTCGCCGAAGGGGAATTTATATATAAGTGATAAATGAATTGGTATCGTCGGGACACGAACCCTTGACACGAAACCTATTCAGCGACTCCAGTAGACGCTACCCACTGAGCTATCAAGAGAGGTATAAGTCTTTGCTGAGTCTGTTGTACTGTTTTTACCCGTCGTGAGTGGGGAAATGTTATTAGCCTCGGCAATGACCCACCTCCACCATAACAGTTCATTGGTACGTTTGTAACACGCAGCTCTTGTTATGAAATTATTTATCACACTGTGATTTACGTACAATCATGAAGCTACAAATGTCGCTTAATATCAAATTCATGCTACCTAGGGAATATCTCCGATGGTGAATTGTCACTGAAGGGAAATTTATATGTAAGTGATAAATGAATTGGTATCGTCGGGACACGAACCCTTGACACGAAACCTATTAAGCGACCCCAATAGACGCTACCCACTAAGCTATCAAGTAAGGTATAAGTCTTTGCTGAGTCTGTTGTACTGTTTTTACCTGTCGTGAGCGGGGAAATGTACTTAGCCTCGGCAATGACCCACCTCCGCCATGACAGTTCATTGGTACGTTTGGAACACACAGCTCTTATTATGAAATTTTTATCACACTGTGATTTATATACAATCATGAAGCTACAAATGTCGCTTAATATCAAATTCACGCTACCTCGGGAATATCTCCGATGGAGAATTGTCACAGAAGGGGAATTTATATATAAGTGATAAATGAATTGGTATCGTCGGGACATGAACCCTTGACACGAAACCTATTCAGCGACTCCAGTAGACGCTACCCACTGAGCTATCAAGAGAGGTATAAGTCTTTGCCGAGTCTGTTGTACTGTTTTTACCCGTCGTGAGTGGTGAAATGTACTTAGCCTCGGCAATGACCCACCTCTGCCATGACAGTTCATTGGTACGTTTGGAACACGCAGCTCTTATTATGAAATTTTTTATCACACCGTGATTTATGTTCAATCATGAAGCTACAAATGCCGCTTAATATCAAATTCACGCTAATTCGGGAATATCTCCGATGCAGAATTGTCGCCGAAGGGGAATTTATATATAAGTGATAAATGAATTAGTATCGTCGGGACACGAACCCTTGACACGAAACCTATTCAGCGACTCCAGTAAACGCTACCCACTGAGCTATCAAGAGAGGTATAAGTCTTTGCTGAGTCTGTTGTACTGTTTTTACCCATCGTGAGCAGGGAAATGTACTTAGCCTCGGCAATGACCCACCTCCGCCATGACAGTTCATTGGTACATTTGGAACACGCAGCTCTTATTATGAAATTTTTTATCACACCGTGATTTATATACAATCATGAATCTTCAAATGTCGCTTAATATCAAATTCACGCTACCTCGGTTATATCTTCGATGGAGAATTGTCACCGAAGGGGAATATATATATAAGTTTTAAATGGATTGGTATCGTCGAGACACGAACCCTTGACACGAAACCTATTCAGCGACTCCTGTAGACGATACCCACTGAGCTATCAAAAGAGGTATATGTATTTACCGAGTCTGTTGTACTGTTTTTACCCGTCGTGAACGGGGAAATATATTTAGCCTTGGCAATGACCACCTCCGCCATGACAGTTCATTGGTACGTTTAGAACACAAAGTTCTTATTATGAAATTTTTTATCACACCGTGATTTATGTTCAATCATGAAGCAACATATGGTGCTTTAAATCAAATTCATGCTAATTTGGGAATATCTCCAATGCAGAATTGTCGCCGAAGGGGAAATTATATATAAGTGATAAATGAATTGGTATCGTCGGGACATGAACCCTTGACACGAAACCTATTCAGCGACTCCATAGGTGCTACCCACTGAGCTATCAAGTGAGGTATAAGTCTTTGCCGAGTCTTTTGTACTGTTTTTACCGGTCGTGAACAGGGAAATGTACTTAGTCTCGGCAATGACCCAGCTCCGCCATGACAGTCTCGGCAATGACGCAGATCCGCCATGACAAATCATTGTTACGTTTGGAACACGCTGGTCTTATTATGAAATTTTTTATCACTCCTTGATTTATATATAATCATGAAGCTACAAATATTGCTTAATATCAAATTCAAACTCCCTCGGGAATATGCCGATGGAGAATTGTCACCAAAGGGGAATTTATTTATAAGTGATAAATGAATTGCCATCGTCGGAACACAAACCCTTGACACGAAACCTATTCAGCGACTCCAGTAGATGCTACCCACTAAGTAATCAACAGAGGTATAAGTCTTTGCCGAGTCTGTTGTACTGTTTTTACCCGTCGTCAGCAGGGAAATGAACTTACCCTCGGCAATGACCCACCTCCGCCATGACAGATCATTGGTATATTTGGAACATGCAGCTCTTATTATGAAATTTTTTATCACACCGTGATATATATACAATCATGAAGCTACAAATGTCGTTCAATATCAAATTCACGCTACCTCGGGAATATCTCCGATGTAGAATTGTCGCCGAAGGGAATTTTATATAAAAGTGATAAATGAATTGGTATCGTAGGGACACTAACCCTTCACAAGAAACCTATTCAGCGACTCCAGTAGACACTACCCGCTGAGCTATCAAGTGAGGTATAAGTCTTTGCTGAGTCTGTTGTACTGTTTTTACCCGTCGTGAGCGGGGAAATGTACTTACCCTCGACAATGACCCTCCTCCGCCATGACAGTTCATTGGTCAATTTGGGACAGGCAGCTCTTATTATGAAATTTTTTATCACATAGTGATTTATATACAATCATGAAGCTACAAATGTCGCTTAATATCAAATTCACGCTACCTCGGGAATATCTCTGATGCAGAATTGTCGCCGAAGGGGAATTTATATATAAGTGATAAATGAATTGGTATCGTCGGGACACGAACCCTTGACATGAAACCTATTCAGCGACTCCAGTAGACGCTACCCACTGAGCTATCAAGAGAGGTATAAGTCTTTGCTGAGTCTGTTGTACTGTTTTTACCCATCGTGAGCGGGGAAATGTACTTAGCCTCGGCAATGACCCACCTCCGCCATGACAGTTCATTGGTACGTTTGGAACACGCAGCTCTTATTATGAAATTTTTTTCACACAGTGATTTATATACAATCATGAAGCTAAAATGTCGCTTAATATCAAATTCACGCTACCTCAGGAATATCTCCGATGGAGAATTGTCACCAAAGGGGAATTTATATATAAGTGATAAATGAATTGGTATCGTCGGGACACGAACCCTTGACAAGAAACCTATTCAGCGACTCCAGTAGACGCTACCCACTGAGCTATCAAGAGAGGTATAAGTCTTTGCCGAGTCTGTTGTACTGTTTTTACCCGTCGTGAGCGGGGAAATGTACTTAGCCTCAGCAATGACCCACCTCCGCCATGACAGTTCATTGGTACGTTTGGAACAAGCAGCTCTTATTATGAAATTTTTTATCACACTGTGATTTATATACAATCATGAAGCTACAAATGTCTCTTAATATCAAATTCACGCTACCTCGGGAATATCTCCGATGGAGAATTGTCGCCGAAGGGGAATTTATATATAAGTGATAAATGAATTGGTATCGTCGGGACACGAACCCTTGACACGAAACCTATTCAGCGACTCCAGTAGACGCTACCCACTGAGCTATCAAGAGAGGTATAAGTCTTTGCCGAGTCTGTTGTACTGTTTTTACCCGTCGTGAGTGGGGAAATGTACTTAGCCTCGGCAATGACCCACCTCCGCCGTGACAGTTTATTGGTATGTTTGGAACACACAGCTCTTATAATGAAAATTTTTATCACACCGTGATTTATATACAATCATGAAGCTACAAATGTCACTTAATATCAAATTCACGCTACCTCGGGAATATCTCCGATGGAGAATTGTCGCTGAAGGGGAATTTATATATAAGTGATAAATGAATTGGTATCGTCGGGACACGAACCCTTGACATGAAACCTATTCAGCGACTCCAATAGATGCTACCCACTGAGCTATCAATAGAGGTATAAGTCTTTGCCGAGTCTGTTGTACTGTTTTTACCCGTCGTGAGCCGGGAAATGTACTTAGCCTCGGCAATGACCCACATCCGCCATGACAGTTCATTGGTACGTTTGGAACATGTAGCTCTTATTATGAAATTTTTTTTCACACAGTGATTTATATACAATCATGAAGCTGAAATGTCGCTTAATATCAATTTCATGCTACCTCGGGAATATCTCCGATGGAGAATTGTCACCAAATTGGAATTTATATATAAGTGATAAATGAATTGGTATCGTCGGGACACGAACCCTTGACACGAAACCTATTCAGCGACTCCAGGAGACGCTGCCCACTGAGCTATCAAGAGAGGTGTAGGTCTTTGCCGAGTCTGTTGTACTGTTTTTAACCGTCGTGAGCGGGGAAATGTACTTAGCCTCGGCAATGACCCACCTCCGCCATGACAGTTCATTGGTACGTTTGGAACACGCAGCTCTTATTATGAAATTTTTTATCACACCGTGATTTATGTACAATCATGAAGCTACAAATGTCGCTTAATATCAAATTCACGCTACCTCGGGAATATCTCCGATGGAGAATTTTCACCAAAGTTGGATTTATAGATAAGTGATGAAAGAATTGGTATCGTCGGGACACGAACCCTTAACATGACACCTATTCCGCGACTCCAGTAGACACTACCCACTAAGCTATCAAGAGAGGTATAAGTCTTTGCCGAGTGTGTTGTACTACTTTTATCCGCCGTGAGCGGGGAAATGTACTTAGCCTCGGCAATGACCCACCTCCACCAAGACAGATCATTGGAACTTTTGGAACACGCTGCTCTCATTATGAAATTTTTTATCACACCGTGATTTGTATTCAATCATGAAGCTACAAATGTCACTTAATATCAAATTCATGCTACCTAGGGAATATCTCCAATGGAGAATTGTCGCCGAAGGAAAATTTATATATAAGTGATAAATGAATTGGTATCGTCGGGACACGAACCCTTGACACGAAACCTATTCAGCGACTCCAATAGACGCTACCCACTGAGCTATCAAGAGAGGTATAAGTCTTTGCCGAGTCTGTTGTACTGTTTTTACCCGTCGTGAGTGGGGAAATGTACTTAGCCTCGGCAATGACCCACCTCCGCCATGACAGTTCATTGGTACGTTTGGAACACGCAGCTCTTATTATGAAATTTTTTATCACACCGTGATTTATATACAATCATGAAGCTACAAATGTCGCTTAATATCAAATTCACGCTACCTCGGGAATATCTCCGATGGAGAATTGTCGCCGAAGGGGAATTTATATATAAGTGATAAATGAATTGGTATCGTCGGGACACGAACCCTTGACACGAAACCTATTCAGCGACTCCAGTAGACGCTACCCACTGAGCTATCAAGAGAGGTATAAGTCTTTGCCGAGTCTGTTGTACTGTTTTTACCCATCGTGAGCGGGGAAATGTACTTAGCCTCGGCAATGACCCACCTCCGCCATGACAAATCATTGGTACGTTTGGAACACGCAGCTCTTATTATGAAATTTTTTATCACACCTTGATTTATATACAATCATGAAGCTACAAATGTCGCTTAATATCAAATTCACGCTACAACGGGAATATGCCGATGGAGAATTGTCACCAAAGGGGAATTTATTTATAAGTGATAAATGAATTGGCATCGTCGGAACACAAACCCTTGACAAGAAACCTATTCAGCGACTCCAGTAGATGCTACCCACTAAGTAATCAACAGAGGTATAAGTCTTTGCCGAGTCTGTTGTACTGTTTTTACCTGTCGTCAGCAGGGAAATGAACTTACCCTCGGCAATGACCCACCTCCGCCATGACAGTTCATTGGTACGTTTGGAACATGCAGCTCTTATTATGAAATTTTTATAACACCATGATATATATACAATCATGAAGCTACAAATGTCGTTCAATATCAAATTCACGCTACCTCGGGAATATCTCCGATGTAGAATTGTCGCCGAAGGGAAATTTATATAAAAGTGATAAATGAATTGGTATCGTCGGGACACGAACCCTTGACAAGAAACCTATTCAGCGACTCCAGTAGACACTACCCACTGAGCTATCAAGTGAGGTATAAGTCTTTGCCGAGTCTGTTGTACTATTTTTACCCGTCGTGAGCGGGGAATTGTACTTACCTTCGGCAATGACCCACATCCGCCATGACAGTTCATTGGTACGTTTGGAATACGCAGTTGTTATTATGAAATTTTTTATCACACCGTAATTTATTACAATCATGAAGCTACAAATGTCGCTTAATATCAAATTCACGCTACCTTGGGAATATCTCTGATGGAGAATTGTCGCCGAAGGGAAATTTATATATAAGTGATAAATGAATTGGTATCGTCGGGACACGAACCCTTGACACGAAACCTATTCAGCGACTCCATAAGACGCTACCCACTGAGCTATCAAGAGAGGTATAAGTCTTTGCCGAGTCTGTTGTACTGTTTTTACCCGTCGTGAGCGGGGAAATGTACTTAGCCTCGGCAATGACCCACCTCCGCCATGACAGTTCATTGGTACGTTTGGAACACGCAGCTCTTATTATGAAATTTTTTATCACACCGTGATTTATATACAATCATGAAGCTACAAATGTCGCTTAATATCAAATTCATGCTACCTCGGGAATATCTCCGATGGAGAATTGTTGCCAAAGGGGAATTTATATATAAGTGATAAATGAATTGGTATCGTCGTGGGACACGAACCCTTGACACGAAACCTATTCAGCGACTCCAGTAGACGCTACCCACTGAGCTATCAAAGAGGTATAAGTCTTTGCTGAGTCTGTTGTACTGTTTTTACCCATCGTGAGCGGGGAAATGTACTTAGCCTCGGCAATGACCCACCTCCGCCATGACAGTTCATTGGTACGTTTGGAACATGCAGCTCTTATTATGAAATTTTTATCACACCGTGATTTATATACAATCATGAAGCTACAAATGTCGCTTAATATCAAATTCACGCTACCTCGGGAATATCTCCGATGGAGAATTGTCACCAAAGGGGGATTTATATATAAGTGATAAATGAATTGGTATCGTCGGGACACGAACCCTTAACACGAAACCTATTCAGCGACTCCAGTAGATGCTACCCACTAAGCTATCAAGAGAGGTATAAGTCTTTGCCGAGTCTGTTGTACTGTTTTTATCCGTCGTGAGCGGGGAAATGTACTAAGCCTCGGCAATGACCCACCTCCGCCATGACAGTTCATTGGAACGTTTGGAACACGCTGCTCTTATTATGAAATTTTTTTATCACACCGTGATTTATATTCAATCATGAAGCTACAAATGTCACTTAATATCAAATTCATGCTACCTCGGGAATATCTCCGATGGAGAATTGTCGCCGAAGGGAAATTTATATATAAGTGATGAACGAATTGGTATCGTCGGGACACGAACCCTTGACACGAAACCTATTCAGCGACTCCAATAGACGCTACCCACTGAGCTATCAAGAGAGGTATAAGTCTTTGCCGAGTCTGTTGTACTGTTTTTACCCGTCGTGAGTGGGGAAATGTACTTAGCCTCGGCAATGACCCACCTCCGCCATGACAGTTCATTGGTACGTTTGGAACACGCAGCTCTTATTATGAAATTTTTTATCACACCGTGATTTATATACAATCATGAAGCTACAAATGTCGCTTAATATCAAATTCACGCTACCTCGGGAATATCTCCGATGGAGAATTGTCGCCAAAGGGGAATTTATATATAAGTGGTAAATGAATTGGTATCATTGGCACACGAACCCTTGACACAAAACCTATTCAGCGACTCCAGTAGAAGCTACCACTGAGCTATCAATAGAGGTATAAGTCTTTGCCGAGTCTGTTGTACTGTTTTTACCCGTCGTGAGCGGGGAAATGTACTTAGCCTCGGCAATGACCCACCTCCGCCATGACAGTTCATTGGTACGTTTGGAACACGCAGCTCTTATTATGAAATTTTTTATCACACCGTGATTTATATACAATCATGAAGCTACAAATGTCGCTTAATATCAAATTCACGCTACCTAAGGAATATCTCCGATGGAGAATTTTCGCCGAAGGGGAACTTATATATAAGTGATAAATGAATTGGTATCGTCGGGACACGAAACCTTGACACGAAACCTATTCAGCGACTCCTGGAGACGCTGCCCCCTGAGCTATCAAGGGAGGTGTAGGTCTTTGCCGAGTCTGTTGTACTGTTTTTAACCGTCGTGAGCAGGGAAATGTACTTTGCTTCGGCAATGACCCACCTTCGCCGACACAGTTTATTGGTACGTTTGGAACTCGCAGCTCTTATTATGAAATTTTTTATCACACCGTGATTTATGTACAATCATGAAGCTACAAATGTCGCTTAATATCAAATTCATGCTACCTTGGGAATATCTCCGATGGAGAATTGTTGTCGAAGGGGAATTTATATATAAGTGATAAATGAATTGGTATCTTCGGGACACGAAACCTTGACACGAAACCTATCCAGCGACTCCAGTAGACGCTTCCCACTGAGCTATCAAGAGAGGTATAAGTCTTTGCCAAGTCTTTTGTACTGTTTTTACCCATCATGAGTGGGGAAATGTATTTAGCCTTGACAATGACCCACCTCCGCCATGACAGTTCATTGGTACTTTTGGAACACGTAGCTCTTATTATGAAATTTTTTTTCACAGTGATTTATATACAATCATGAAGCTAAAATGTCGCTTAATATCAAATTCACGCTACCTCAGGAATATCTCCGATGGAGAATTGTCACCAAAGGGGAATTTATATATAAGTGATAAATGAATTGGTATTGTCGGGACACGAACCCTTGACACGAAACCTATTCAGCGACTCCAGTAGATGCTACCCACTGAGCTATCAAGAGAGGTATAAGTCTTTGCCGAGTCTGTTGTACTGTTTTTACCCGTCGTGAGTGGGGAAATGTACTTAGCCTCGGCAATGACCCACCTCCGCCATGACAGTTCATTGGTATGTTTGGAACACCCAGCTCTTATTATGAAATTTTTTATCACTCCATAATTTACATACAATCATAAAGCTACAAATGTCGCTTAATATCAAATTCACGCTACCTCGGGAATATCTCCGATGGAGAATTTTCGCCGAAGGGGAATTTATATATAAGTGATAAATGAATTGGTATCGTCGGGACACGAACCCTTGACACGAAACCTATTCAGCGACTCCAGTAGACGCTACCCACTGAGCTATCAAGAGAGGTATAAGTCTTTGCCGAGTCTGTTGTACTGTTTTTACCCATCGTGAGTGGGGAAATGTACTTAGCCTCGGCAATGACCCACCTCCGCCCTTGACAGTTCATTGGTACGTTTGGAACACGCAGCTCTTATTATGAAATTTTTTATCACACCATGATTTATATACAATCATGAAGCTACAAATGTCGCTTAATATCAAATTCACGCTACTTCGGGAATATCTCCGATGGAGAATTGTCGCCAAAGGGGAATTTATATATAAGTGATAAATGAATTGGTATCGTCGGGACACGAACCCTTGACACAAAACCTATTCAGCGACTCCAGTAGACGCTACCCACTGAGCTATCAAGAGAGGTATAAGTCTTTGCCGAGTCTGTTGTACTGTTTTTACCCGTCGTGAGCGGGGAAATGTACTTACCCTCGGCAATGACCCACCTCCGCCATGACAGTTCATTGGTACGTTTGGAACACGCAGCTCTTATTATGAAATTTTTTATCACACCGTGATTTATATACAATCATGAAGCTACAAATGTCGCTTAATATCAAATTCACGCTACCTTGGGAATATCTCTGATGGAGAATTGTCGCTGAAGGGGAATTTATATATAAGTGATAAATGAATTGGTATTGTCGGGACACGAACCCTTGACACGAAACCTATTCAGCGACTCCAGTAGACGCTACCCACTGAGCTATCAAGAGAGGTATAAGTCTTTGCCGAGTCTGTTGTACTGTTTTTACCCATCGTGAGCGGGGAAATGTACTTAGCCTCGGCAATGACCCACCTCCGCCATGACAGTTCATTGGTACGTTTGGAACACGCAGCTCTTATTATGAAATTTTTTTTCACACAGTGATTTATATACAATCATTAAGCTAAAATGTCGCTTAATATCAAATTAAACACTACCTCGGGAATATCTCCGATGGAGAATTGTCACCAAACGGGGATTTATATATAAGTGATAAATGAATTGGTATCGTCGGGACACGAACCTTTAACACGAAACCTATTCAGCGACTCCAGTAGATGCTACCCACTAAGCTATCAAGAGAGGTATAAGTCTTTGCCGAGTGTGTTGTACTATTTTTATCCACCGTGATTGGGGAAATGTACTTAGCCTCGGCAATGACCCACCTCCGCCATGACAGTTCATTGGAACGTTTGGAACACGCAGCTCTTATTATGAAATTTTTTATCACACCGTGATTTATATACAATCATGAAGCTACAAATGTCGCTTAATATCAAATTCATGCTTCAACGAGAATATGCCGATGGAGAATTGTCGCCGAAGAGGAATTTATATATAAGTGATAAATGAATTAGTATCGTCGGGACACGAACCCTTGACACGAAACCTATTCAGCGACTCCAGTAGATGCTACCCACTAAGCTATCAACAGAGTTATAAGTCTTTGCCGAGTCTGTTGTACTGTTTTTACCCGTCGTGAGGGGAAATGTACTTAGCCTCGACAATGACCCACCTCCGCCCTTGACAGTTCATTGGTACGTTTGGAACACGCAGCTCCTGTTATGAAATTTTTTAACACACCATGATTTATATACAGTCATGAAGCTACAAATGTCGCTTAATATCAAATTCACGCTACTTCGGGAATATCTCCGATGGAGAATTGTCGCCAAAGGGGAATTTATATATAAGTGGTAAATGAATTGGTATCGTCGGCACACGAACTCTTGACACAAAACCTATTCAGCGACTCCAGTAGAAGCTACCACTGAGCTATCAAGAGAGGTATAAGTCTTTGCCGAGTCTGTTGTACTGTTTTTACCCGTCGTGAGTGAGCGGGAAATGTACTTTACCCTCGGCAATGACCCACCTCCGCCATGACAGTTCATTGGTACGTTTGGAACACGCAGCTCTTATTATGAAATTTTTTTATCACACCGTGATTTTTATATACAATCATGAAGCTACAAATGTCACTTAATATCAAATTCACGCTACCTTGGAATATCTCCGATGGAGAATTGTCGCCAAGGGGAATTTATATATAAGTGATAAATGAATTGGTATCGTCGGGACATGAACCCTTGACACGAAACCTATTCAGCGACTCCAATAGACGCTACCCACTGAGCTATCAATAGAGGTATAAGTCTTTGCCGAGTCTGTTGTACTGTTTTTACCCATCGCGAGCCGGGAAATGTACTTACCCTCGGCAATGACCCACCTCCGCCATGACAGTTCATTGGTACGTTTGGAACACGCAGCTCTTATTATGAAATTTTTTATCACACCGTGATTTATATACAATCATGAAGCTACAAATGTCGCTTAATATCAAATTCACGCTACCTCAGGAATATCTCCGATGGAGAATTGTCGCCAAAGGGGAATTTATATATAAGTGATAAATGAATTGGTATCGTCGGGACACGAACCCTTGACACGAAACCTATTCAGCGACTCCAGTAGATGCTACCCACTGAGCTATCAAGAGAGGTATAAGTCTTTGCCGAGTCTGTTGTACTGTTTTTAACCGTCGTGAGCGGGGAAATGTACTTAGCCTCGGCAATGACCAACCTCCACCATGACAGTTCATTGGTGCGTTTGGAACACACAGATCTTATTATGAAATTTTTTTATCAGACAGTGATTTATATACAATCATGAAGCTACAAATGTCGCTTAATATCAAATTCATGCTACCTCGGGAATATCTCCGATGGAGAATTGTTGCCGAAGGGAAATTATATATAAGTGATAAATGAATTGGTATCGTCGGGTCACAAACCCTTGACATGACACCTATTCAGCGACTCCAATAGACGCTACCTACTGAGCTATCAAGAGAGGTATAAGTCTTTGCCGAGTCTGCTTTACTGTTTTTACCCGTCGTGAGCGGGGAAATGTACTTAGCCTCGGCAATGACCCACCTCCGCCATGACAGTTCATTGGTACGTTTGGAACACGTAGCTCTTATTATGAAATTTTTTTTCACACAGTGATTTATATACAATCATGAAGCTAAAATGTCGCTTAATATCAAATTCACGCTACCTCGGGAATATCTCCGATGGAGAATTGTCACCAAATGGGAATTTATATATAAGTGATAAATGAATTGGTATCGTCAGGACACGAACCCTTGACACGAAACCTATTCAGCGACTCCAGTAGACGCTACCCACTGAGCTATCAAGAGAGGTATAAGTCTTTGCCAAGTCTGTTGTACTCTTTTTATCCGTCGTGAACAGGGAAATGTACTTAGCCTCGGCAATGACCCACCTCCACCATGACAGTACATTGGAAAGTTTGGAACACGCTGCTCTTATTATGAAATTTTTTTATCACACCGTGATTTATATACAATCATGAAGCTACAAATGTCGCTTAATATCAAATTCACGCTACCTCGGGAATATCTCCGATGGAGAATTGTCGCCGAAGGGAATTTATATATAAGTGATAAATGAATTGGTATCGTCGGGACACGAACCCTTGACACGAAACCTATTCAGCGACTCCAGTAGACGCTACCCACTGAGCTATCAAGAGAGGTATAAGTCTTTGCCGAGTCTGTTGTACTGTTTTTACCCGTCGTGAGTGAGGGGAAATGTACTTAGCCTCGGCAATGACCCACCTCCGCCATGACAGTTCATTGGTACGTTTGGAACACGCAGCTCTTATTATGAAATTTTTTATCACACCGTGATTTATATACAATCATGAAGCTACAAATATCGCTTAATATCAAATTCACGCTACCTCAGGAATATCTCCGATGGAGAATTATTACCAAAGGAGAATTTATATGTAAGTGATAAATGAATTGGTATCGTCAGGACACAAACCCTTGACACGAAACCTATTCAGCGACTCCAGTAGACGCTACCCACTGAGCTATCAAGAGAGGTATAAGTCTTTGCCGAGTCTGTTGTACTGTTTTTACCCGTCGTGAGTGGGGAAATGTACTTAGCCTCGGCAATGACCCACCTCCGCCATGACAGTTCATTGGTACGTTTGGAACACGCAGCTCTTATTATGAAATTTTTTATCACACCGTGATTTATATACAATCATGAAGCTACAAATGTCGCTTAATATCAAATTCACGCTACCTCGGGAATATCTCCGATGGAGAATTGTCACCAAATGGGAATTTATATATAAGTGATAAATTAATTGGTATCGTAGGGACACAAACCCTTGACACAAAACCTATTCAGAGACTCCAGGAGACGCTGCCCACTGAGCTATCAAGAGAGGTGTAGGTCTTTGCCGAGTCTGTTGTACTGTTTTTACCCGTCGTGAGCGGGGAAATGTACTTACCTCGGCAATGACCCACCTCCGCCATGACAGTTCATTGGTACGTTTGGAACACACAGCTCTTATTATGAAATTTTTTATCACACCGTGATTTATATACAATCATGAAGCTACAAATGTCGCTTAATATCAAATTCACGCTACCTCGGGAATATCTCCGATGGAGAATTGTCGCCAAAGGAATTTATATATAAGTGATAAATGAATTGGTATCGTCGGGACACGAACCCTTGACAAGAAACCTATTCAGCGACTCCAGTAGACACTACCCACTGAGCTATCAAGAGAGGTATAAGTCTTTGCCGAGTCTGTTGTACTGTTTTTACCCATCGTGAGCGGGGAAATGTACTTAGCCTCGGCAATGACCCACCTCCGCCATGACAGTTCATTGGTACGTTTGGAACACGCAGCTCTTATTATGAAATTTTTTATCACACCGTGATTTATATACAATCATGAAGCTACAAATGTCGCTTAATATCAAATTCACGCTACCTCAGGAATATCTCCGATGGAGAATTGTCGCCAAAGGGGAATTTATATATAAGTGATAAATGAATTGGTATCGTCAGGACACGAACCCTTGACACGAAACCTATTCAGCGACTCCAGTAGACGCTACCCACTGAGCTATCAAGAGAGGTATAAGTCTTTGCCGAGTCTGTTGTACTGTTTTTACCCGTCGTGAGTGGGGAAATGTACTTAGCCTCGGCAATGACCCACCTCCGCCATGACAGTTCATTGGTACGTTTGGAACACGCAGCTCTTATTATGAAATTTTTTATCACACCGTGATTTATATACAATCATGAAGCTACAAATGTCGCTTAATATCAAATTCACGCTACCTCAGGAATATCTCCGATGGAGAATTGTCATTTGAAGGGGAATTTATATAAGTGATAAATGAATTGGTATCGTCGGGACACGAACCCTTGACACGAAACCTATTCAGCGACTCCAGTAGACGCTACCCACTGCGCTATCAAGAGAGGTATAAGTCTTTGCCGAGTCTGTTGTACTGTTTTTACCCATCGTGAGCGGGGAAATGTACTTAGCCTCGGCAATGACCCACCTCCGCCATGACAGTTCATTGGTACGTTTGGAACACGCAGCTCTTATTATGAAATTTTTTATCACACAGTGATTTATATACAATCATGAAGCTACAAATGTCGCTTAATATCAAATTCACGCTACCTCGGGAATATCTCCGATGGAGAATTGTCACCAAAAGGGGGATTTATATATAAGTGATAAATGAATTGGTATCGTCGGGACACGAACCCTTGACACGAAACCTATTCAGCGACTCCAGTAGACGCTACCACTGAGCTATCAAGAGAGGTATAAGTCTTTGCCGAGTCTGTTGTACTGTTTTTACCCGTCGTGAGCGGGGAAATGTACTTAGCCTCGGCAATGACCCACCTCCGCCATGACAGTTCATTGGTACGTTTGGAACACGCAGCTCTTATTATGAAATTTTTTATCACACCGTGATTTATATACAATCATGAAGCTACAAATGTCGCTTAATATCAAATTCACGCTACCTCAGGAATATCTCCGATGGAGAATTGTCGCCAAAGGGGAGTTTATATAAGTGATAAATGAATTGGTATCGTCGGGACACGAACCCTTGACACGAAACCTATTCAGCGACTCCAGTAGACGCTACCCACTGAGCTATCAAGAGAGGTATAAGTCTTTGCCGAGTCTGTTGTACTGTTTTTACCCGTCGTGAGCGGGGAAATGTACTTAGCCTCGGCAATGACCCACCTCCGCCATGACAGTTCATTGGTACGTTTGGAACACGCAGCTCTTATTATGAAATTTTTTTATCACACCGTGATTTATATACAATCATGAAGCTACAAATGTCGCTTAATATCAAATTCACGCTACCTCGGGAATATCTCCGATGGAGAATTGTCGCCGAAGGGGAATTTATATAAGTGATAAATGAATTGGTATCGTCGGGACACGAACCCTTGACACGAAACCTATTCAGCGACTCCAGTAGACGCTACCCACTGAGCTATCAAGAGAGGTATAAGTCTTTGCCGAGTCTGTTGTACTGTTTTTACCCGTCGTGAGCGGGGAAATGTACTTACTCTCGGCAATGACCCACCTCCGCCACTACAGTTCATTGATACGTTTGGTACACGCAGCTCTTATTATGAATTTTTTATCACACCGTGATTTATATACAATCATGAAGCTACAAATGTCGCTTAATATCAAATTCACGCTACCTCAGGAATATCTCCGATGGAGAATTGTCGCCGAAGGGGAATTTATATATAAGTGATAAATGAATTGGTATCGTCGGGACACGAACCCTTGACACGAAACCTATTCAGCGACTCCAGTAGACGCTACCCACTGAGCTATCAAGAGAGGTATAAGTCTTTGCCGAGTCTGTTGTACTGTTTTTACCCGTCGTGAGTGGGGAAATGTACTTAGCCTCGGCAATGACCCACCTCCGCCATGACAGTTCATTGGTACGTTTGGAACACGCAGCTCTTATTATGAAATTTTTATCACACCGTGATTTATATACAATCATGAAGCTACAAATGTCGCTTAATATCAAATTCACGCTACCTCGGGAATATCTCCGATGGAGAATTGTCGCCGAAGGGGAATTTATATATAAGTGATAAATGAATTGGTATCGTCGGGACACGAACCCTTGACACGAAACCTATTCAGCGACTCCAGTAGACGCTACCCACTGAGCTATCAAGAGAGGTATAAGTCTTTGCCGAGTCTGTTGTACTGTTTTTACCCGTCGTGAGCGGGGAAATGTACTTAGCCTCGGCAATGACCCACCTCCGCCATGACAGTTCATTGGTACGTTTGGAACACGCAGCTCTTATTATGAAATTTTTATCACACCGTGATTTATATACAATCATGAAGCTACAAATGTCGCTTAATATCAAATTCACGCTACCTCGGGAATATCTCCGATGGAGAATTGTCGCCGAAGGGGAATTTATATATAAGTGATAAATGAATTGGTATCGTCGGGACACGAACCCTTGACACGAAACCTATTCAGCGACTCCAGTAGATGCTACCCACTGAGCTATCAAGAGAGGTATAAGTCTTTGCCGAGTCTGTTGTACTGTTTTTACCCGTCGTGAGCGGGGAAATGTACTTAGCCTCGGCAATGACCCACCTCCGCCATGACAGTTCATTGGTACGTTTGGAACACGCAGCTCTTATTATGAAATTTTTTATCACACCGTGATTTATATACAATCATGAAGCTACAAATGTCGCTTAATATCAAATTCACGCTACCTCAGGAATATCTCCGATGGAGAATTTTCGCCGAAAGGGGAACTTATATGTAATTGATAAATGAATTGGTATTGTCGGGACACGAACCCTTGACACGAAACCTATTCAGCGACTCCAGTAGACGCTAACCCATTGAGCTATCAAAGAGGTATAAGTCTTTGCCGAGTCTGTTGTACTGTTTTTTTACCCGTCGTGAGCGGGGAAATGTACTTAGCCTCGGCAATGACCCACCTCCGCCATGACAGTTCATTGGTACGTTTGGAACACGCAGCTCTTATTATGAAATTTTTATCACACCGTGATTTATATACAATCATGAAGCTACAAATGTCGCTTAATATCAAATTCACGCTACCTCGGAATATCTCCGATGGAGAATTGTCGCCAAAGGGGAATTTATATATAAGTGATAAATGAATTGGTATCGTGGGGACACGAACCCTTGACACGAAACCTATTCAGCGACTCCAGTTAGACGCTAACCCACTGAGCTATCAAGAGAGGTATAAGTCTTTGCCGAGTCTGTTGTACTGTTTTTACCCGTCGTGAGCGGGGAAATGTACTTAGCCTCGGCAATGACCCACCTCCGCCATGACAGTTCATTGGTACGTTTGGAACAGGCAGCTCTTATTATGAAATTTTTTATCACACCGTAATTTATATACAATCATGAAGCTACAAATGTCGCTTAATATCAAATTCACGCTACCTCGGGAATATCTCCGATGCAGAATTGTCGCTGAAGGGGAATTTATATATAAGTGATAAATGAATTGGTATCGTCGGGACACGAACCCTTGACACGAAACCTATTCAGCGACTCCAGTAGACGCTAACCCACTGAGCTATCAAGAGAGGTATAAGTCTTTTGCCGAGTCTGTTGTACTGTTTTTACCCGTCGTGAGCGGGGAAATGTACTTAGCCTCGGCAATGACCCACCTCCGCCATGACAGTTCATTGGTACGTTTGGAACACGCAGCTCTTATTATGAAATTTTTATCACACCGTGATTTATATACAATCATGAAGCTACAAATGTCGCTTCAATATCAAATTCACGCTACTTCGGAATATCTCCGATGGAGAATTGTCGCCGAAGGGGAATTTATATATAAGTGATAAATGAATTGGTATCGTCGGCACACAAACCCTTGACACGAAACCTATTCAGCGACTCCAGTAAACGCTACCACTGAGCTATCAAGAGAGGTATAAGTCTTTGCCGAGTCTGTTGTACTGTTTTTACCCGTCGTGAGCGGGGAAATGTACTTAGCCTCGGCAATGACCCACCTCCGCCATGACAGTTCATTGGTACGTTTGGAACACGCAGCTCTTGTTATGAAATTTTTTATCACACCGTGATTTATATACAATCATGAAGCTACAAATGTCGCTTAATATCAAATTCACGCTACCTCGGGAATATCTCCGATGGAGAATTGTCGCCGAAGGGGAATTTATATAAGTGATAAATGAATTGGTATCGTCGGGACACGAACCCTTGACACGAAACCTATTCAGCGACTCCAGTAGACGTTACCCACTGAGCTATCAAGAGAGGTATAAGTCTTTGCCGAGTCTGTTGTACTGTTTTTACCCGTCGTGAGTGGGGAAATGTACTTAGCCTCGGCAATGACCCACCTCCGCCATGACAGTTCATTGGTACGTTTGGAACACGCAGCTCTTATTATGAAATTTTTATCACACCGTGATTTATATACAATCATGAAGCTACAAATGTCGCTTAATATCAAATTCACGCTACCTCGGAATATCTCCGATGGAGAATTGTCACCAAAGGGGAATTTATTCATAAGTGATAAATGAATTGGCATCGTCGGAACACAAACCCTTGACACGAAACCTATTCAGCGACTCCAGTAGATGCTACCCACTGAGCTATCAAGAGAGGTATAAGTCTTTGCCGAGTCTGTTGTACTGTTTTTACCCGTCGTCAGCAGGGAAATGAACTTACCCTCGGCAATGACCCACCTCCGCCATGACAGTTCATTGGTACGTTTGGAACACGTAGCTCTTATTATGAAATTTTTTATCACACCGTGATTTATATACAATCATGAAGCTACAAATGTCGCTTAATATCAAATTCACACTACCTCAAGAATATCTCTGATGGAGAATTGTCACCACAGGGGAATCTATATATAAGTGATGAACGAATTGGTATCGTCGGGACACGAACCCTTGACACGAAACCTATTCAGTGACTCCAATAGACGCTACCCACTGAGCTATCAAGAGAGGTATAAGTCTTTGCCGAGTCTGTTGTACTGTTTTTACCCGTCGTGAGTGGGGAAATGTACTTAGCCTCGGCAATGACCCACCTCCGCCATGACAGTTCATTGGTACGTTTGGAACACGCAGCTCTTATTATGAAATTTTTATCACACCGTGATTTATATACAATCATGAAGCTACAAATGTCGTTTAATATCAAATTCACGCTACCTGGGAATATCTCCGATGGAGAATTGTCGCCGAAGGGGAATTTATATATAAGTGATAAATGAATTGGTATCGTCGGGACACGAACCCTTGACACGAAACCTATTCAGCGACTCCAGTAGACGCTACCCACTGAGCTATCAAAGAGGTATAAGTCTTTGCCGAGTCTGTTGTACTGTTTTTACCCGTCGTGAGCGGGGAAATGTACTTAGCCTCGGCAATGACCCACCTCCGCCATGACAGTTCATTGGTACGTTTGGAACACGCAGCTCTTATTATGAAATTTTTATCAAACTATGATTTATATACAATCATGAAGCTACAAATGTCGCTTAATATCAAATTCACGCTACTTCAGGAATATCTCCGATGGAGAATTGTCGCCGAAGGGGAATTCATATATAAGTGATAAATGAATTGGTATCGTAGGGACACGAACCCTTGACACGAAACCTATTCAGCGACTCCAGTAGACGTTACCCACTGAGCTATCAAGAGAGGTATAAGTCTTTGCCGAGTCTGTTGTACTGTTTTTACCCGTCGTGAGCGGGGAAATGTACTTAGCCTCGGCAATGACCCACCTCCGCCATGACAGTTCATTGGTACGTTTGGAACACGCAGCTCTTATTATGAAATTTTTTATCACACCGTGATTTATATACAATCATGAAGCTACAAATGTCGCTTAATATCAAATTCACGCTACCTCGGAATATCTCCGATGGAGAATTGTCGCCAAAGGGGAATTATATATAAGTGATAAATGAATTGGTATCGTCGGGACACGAACCCTTGACATTAAAACCTATTCAGCGACTCCAGTTAGACGTAACCCATTGAGCTATCAAGAGAGGTATAAGTCTTTTGCCGAGATGTTGTACTGTTTTTACCCGTCGTGAGCGGGGAAATGTACTAGCCTCGGCAATGACCCACCTCCGCCATGACAGTTCATTGGTACGTTTGGAACACGCAGCTCTTATTATGAAATTTTTTATCACACCGTGATTTATATACAATCATGAAGCTACAAATGTCGCTTAATATCAAATTCACGCTACCTCGGAATATCTCCGATGGAGAATTGTCACCAAAGGGAATTTATATATAAGTGATAAATGAATTGGAATCGTGGGGACACGAAACCCTTGACAAAAACCTATTCAGCGACTCCAGTTAGACGCTAAACCCACTGAGCTATCAAGAGAGGTATAAGTCTTTTGCCGAGTCTGTTGTACTGTTTTTACCCGTCGTGAGCGGGGAAATGTACTTAGCCTCGGCAATGACCCACCTCCGCCATGACAGTTCATTGGTACGTTTGGAACACGCAGCTCTTATTATGAAATTTTTATCACACCGTGATTTATATACAATCATGAAGCTACAAATGTCGCTTAATATCAAATTCACGCTACCTCAGGAATATCTCCGATGGAGAATTGTTGTCACCGAAGGGGAATTTTATATAAGTGATAAATGAATTGGAAGTATCGTGGGGACACGAACCCTTGACACGAAACCTATTCAGCGACTCCAGTTAGATAACCCATTGAGCTATCAAGAGAGGTATAAGTCTTTTGCCTAGTCTGTTATACTGTTTTTACCCGTCGTGAGCAGGGAAATGTACTTAGCCTCGGCAATGACCCACCTCCGCCATGACAGTTCATTGTTACTTTTGCAACACGCAGCTCTTATTATGAAATTTTTTATCACACCATGATTTATATACAATCATGAAGCTACAAATGTCGCTTAATATCAAATTCACGCTACCTCGGAATATCTCCGATGGAGAATTGTCGCCGAAGGGAAATTTATATATAAGTGATAAATGAATTGGTATCGTCGGGACACAAACCCTTGACACGAAACCTATTCAGCGACTCCAGTTAGACGTAAACCACTGAGCTATCAAGAGAGGTATAAGTCTTTTGCCGAGTCTGTTGTACTGTTTTTACCCGTCGTGAGCGGGGAAATGTACTAGCCTCGGCAATGACCCACCTCCGCCATGACAGTTCATTGGTACGTTTGGAACACGCAGCTCTTGTTATGAAATTTTTATCACACCGTGATTTATATACAATCATGAAGCTACAAATGTCGCTTAATATCAAATTCACGCTACCTCGGAATATCTCCGATGGAGAATTGTCGCCGAAGGGGAATTTATATATAAGTGATAAATGAATTGGTATCGTGGGGACACGAACCCTTGACACGAAACCTATTCAGCGACTCCAGTAGACGCTAAACCATTGAGCTATCAGAGAGGTATAAGTCTTTTGCCGAGTCTGTTGTACTGTTTTTACCCGTCGTGAGCGGGGAAATGTACTTAGCCTCGGCAATGACCCACCTCCGCCATGACAGTTCATTGGTACGTTTGGAACACGCAGCTCTTATTATGAAATTTATTATCACACCATGATTTATATAAAATCATTAAGCTACAAATGTCGCTTAATATCAAATTCACGCTACCTCGGGAATATCTCCAATGGAGAATTGTCGCCGAAGGGGAATTTTTATATAAGTGATAAATGAATTGGTATCGTCGGGACACGAACCCTTGACACGAAACCTATTCAGCGACTCCAGTAAACGCTACCCACTGAGCTATCAAGAGAGGTATAAGTCTTTGCCGAGTCTGTTGTACTGTTTTTACCCTTCGTGAGCGGGGAAATGTACTTAGCCTCGGCAATGACCCACCTCCGCCATGACAGTTCATTGGTACGTTTGGAACACGCAGCTCTTATTATGAAATTTTTATCACACTGTGATTTATTTTTAATCATGAAGCTACAAATGCCGCTTAATATCAAATTCATGCTAATTCGGGAATATCTCCGATGCAGAATTGTCGCCGAAGAGGAATTTATATATAAGTGATAAATGAATTAGTATCGTCGGGACACGAACCCTTGACACGAAACCTATTCAGCGACTCCATAGACGCTAAACCATTGAGCCATCAAGAGAGGTATAAGTCTTTTGCCGAGTCTGTTGTACTGTTTTTACCCGTCGTGAGCGGGGAAATGTACTTAGCCTCGACAATGACCCACCTCCGCCATGACAGTTCATTGGTACGTTTGGAACACGCAGCTCTTATTATGAAATTTTTATCACACCGTGATTTATATACAATCATGAAGCTACAAATGTCGCTTAATATCAAAATTCACGCTACCTCAGGAATATCTCCGATGGAGAATTGTCGCCGAAGGGGAATTTTATATAAGTGATAAATGAATTGGTATCGTGGGGACACGAACCCTTGACACGAAACCTATTCAGCGACTCCAGTAGACGCTAAACCACTGAGCTATCAGAGAGGTATAAGTCTTTTGCCGAGTCTGTTGTACTGTTTTTACCCGTCGTGAGCGGGGAAATGTACTTAGCCTCGACAATGACCCACCTCCGCCATGACAGTTCATTGGTACGTTTGGAACACGCAGCTCTTATTATGAAATTTTTATCACACCGTGATTTTTATACAATCATGAAGCTACAAATGTCGCTTAATATCAAATTCACGCTACCTCGGAATATCTCCGATGGAGAATTGTCGCCGAAGGGGAATTTATATAAGTGATAAATGAATTGGTATCGTCGGGACACGAACCCTTGACACGAAACCTATTCAGCGACTCCAGTAGACGCTAAACCATTGAGCCATCAAGAGAGGTATAAGTCTTTGCCGAGTCTGTTGTACTGTTTTTACCCGTCGTGAGCGGGGAAATGTACTTAGCCTCGACAATGACCCACCTCCGCCATGACAGTTCATTGGTACGTTTGGAACACGCAGCTCTTATTATGAAATTTTTATCACACCGTGATTTATATACAATCATGAAGCTACAAATGTCGCTTAATATCAAATTCACGCTACCTCGGAATATCTCCGATGGAGAATTGTCGCCGAAGGGAATTTATATATAAGTGATAAATGAATTGGAATCGTGGGGACACGAACCCTTGACACGAAACCTATTCAGCGACTCCAGTAAGACGCTAAACCATTGAGCCATCAAAGAGGTATAAGTCTTTGCCGAGTCTGTTGTACTGTTTTTACCCGTCGTGAGTGGGGAAATGTACTTAGCCTCGACAATGACCCACCTCCGCCCTTGCCAGTTCATTGGTGCGTTTGGAACACGCAGCTCCTGTTATGAAATTTTTTAACACACCATGATTTATATACAGTCATGAAGCTACAAATGTCGCTTAATATCAAATTCACGCTACCTCGGGAATATCTCCGATGGAGAATTGTCGCCGAAGGGGAATTTTATATAAGTGATAAATGAATTGGAATCGTCGGGACACGAACCCTTGACACGAAACCTATTCAGCGACTCCAGTAGACGTAAACCATTGAGCCATCAAGAGAGGTATAAGTCTTTTGCCGAGTCTGTTGTACTGTTTTTACCCGTCGTGAGCGGGAAATGTACTAGCCTCGACAATGACCCACCTCCGCCATGACAGTTCATTGGTACGTTTGGAACACGCAGCTCTTATTATGAAATTTTTATCACACCGTGATTTATATACAATCATGAAGCTACAAATGTCGCTTAATATCAAATTCACGCTACCTCGGAATATCTCCGATGGAGAATTGTCGCCGAAGGGAATTTATATAAGTGATAAATGAATTGGGTATCGTGGGGACACGAACCCTTGACACGAAACCTATTCAGCGACTCCAGTAGACGCTAAACCACTGAGCCATCAAGAGAGGTATAAGTCTTTGCCGAGTCTGTTGTACTGTTTTTACCCGTCGTGAGTGGGGAAATGTACTTAGCCTCGGCAATGACCCACCTCCGCCATGACAGTTCATTGGTACGTTTGGAACACGCAGCTCTTATTATGAAATTTTTATCACACCGTGATTTATATACAATCATGAAGCTACAAATGTCGCTTAATATCAAATTCACGCTACCTCTGGGAATATCTCCGATGGAGAATTGTCGCCAAAAGGGAATTTTATATAAGTGATAAATGAATTGGAATCGTGGGGACACGAACCCTTGACACGAAACCTATTCAGCGACTCCAGTAGACGCTAAACCACTGAGCCATCAAGAGAGGTATAAGTCTTTGCCGAGTCTGTTGTACTGTTTTACCCGTCGTTGAGCGGGAAATGTACTTAGCCTCGACAATGACCCACCTCCGCCATGACAGTTCATTGGTACGTTTGGAACACGCAGCTCTTGTTATGAAATTTTTATCACACCGTGATTTTTATACAACAATCATGAAGCTACAAATGTCGCTTAATATCAAATTCACGCTACCTCGGGAATATCTCCGATGGAGAATTGTCGCCGAAGGGGAGTTTATATAAGTGATAAATGAATTTGTATCGTGGGGACACGAACCCTTGACACGAAACCTATTCAGCGACTCCAGTAGACGCTAAACCACTGAGCTATCAAAGAGGTATAAGTCTTTGCCGAGTCTGTTGTACTGTTTTTTACCCGTCGTGAGCGGGAAATGTACTTAGCCTCGACAATGACCCACCTCCGCCATGACAGTTCATTGGTACGTTTGGAACACGCAGCTCTTATTATGAAATTTTTATCACACCGTGATTTATATACAATCATGAAGCTACAAATGTCGCTTAATAAGGAATATCCCCGATGGAGAATTTTCCCCGAAGGGGAACTTATATATAAGTGATAAATGAATTGGAACCGTCGGCAAACGAAACCTTGACACGAAACCTATTCAGCGACTCCAGTAGACGTAAACCCACTGAGCTATCAAGAGAGGTATAAGTCTTTGCCGAGTCTGTTGTACTGTTTTTACCCGTCGTGAGCGGGGAAATGTACTTAGCCTCGACAATGACCCACCTCCGCCATGATAGTTCATTGGTACGTTTGGAACACGCAGCTCTTATTATGAAATTTTTTATCACACCGTGATTTTATATACAATCATGAAGCTACAAATGTCGCTTAATATCAAATTCACGCTACCTCGGAATATCTCCGATGGAGAATTGTCGCCGAAGGGGAATTTATATAAGTGATAAATGAATTGGAATCGTGGGGACACGAACCCTTGACACGAAACCTATTCAGCGACTCCAGTAGACGCTAAACCATTGAGCTATCAAGAGAGGTATAAGTCTTTTGCCGAGATGTTGTACTGTTTTTACCCGTCGTGAGCGGGGAAATGTACTTAGCCTCGACAATGACCCACCTCCGCCATGACAGTTCATTGGTACGTTTTGGAACACGCAGCTCTTATTATGAAATTTTTTATCACACCGTGATTTATATACAATCATGAAGCTACAAATGTCGCTTAATATCAAATTCACGCTACCTCAGGAATATCTCCGATGGAGAATTGTCGCCAAAGGGGAATTTATATATAAGTGATAAATGAATTGGAATCGTGGGACACGAACCCTTGACACGAAACCTATTCAGCGACTCCAGTTGGCGTAAACCATTGAGCCATCAAGAGAGGTATAAGTCTTTTGCCGAGTCTGTTGTACTGTTTTTTACCCGTCGTGAGCGGGGAAATGTACTTAGCCTCGACAATGACCCACCTCCGCCATGACAGTTCATTGGTACGTTTGGAACACGCAGCTCTTATTATGAAATTTTTTATCACACCGTGATTTATATACAATCATGAAGCTACAAATGTCGCTTAATATCAAATTCACGCTACCTCGGAATATCTCCGATGGAGAATTGTCGCCAAAGGGGAATTTATATATAAGTGATAAATGAATTGGAATCGTGGGGACACGAACCCGACACGAAACCTATTCAGCGACTCCAGTAGACGCTAAACCATTGAGCTATCAAGAGAGGTATAAGTCTTTGCCGAGTCTGTTGTACTGTTTTTACCCGTCGTGAGCGGGGAAATGTACTAGCCTCGGCAATGACCCACCTCCGCCATGACAGTTCATTGGTACGTTTGGAACACGCAGCTCTTATTATGAAATTTTTATCACACCGTGATTTATATACAATCATGAAGCTACAAATGTCGCTTAATATCAAATTCACGCTACCTCGGAATATCTCCGATGGAGAATTGTCGCCGAAGGGGAATTTTATATAAGTGATAAATGAATTGGTATCGTCGGGACACGAACCCTTGACACGAAACCTATTCAGCGACTCCAGTTAGACGCTAAACCATTGAGCTATCAAGAGAGGTATAAGTCTTTGCCGAGTCTGTTGTACTGTTTTACCCGTCGTGAGTGGGGAAATGTACTAGCCTCGACAATGACCCACCTCCGCCATGACAGTTCATTGGTACGTTTGGAACACGCAGCTCTTATTATGAAATTTTTATCACACCGTGATTTATATACAATCATGAAGCTACAAATGTCGCTTAATATCAAATTCACGCTACCTCGGAATATCTCCGATGGAGAATTGTCGCCGAAGGGGAATTTATATATAAGTGATAAATGAATTGGAATCGTGGGGACACGAACCCGACGACGAAACCTATTCAGCGACTCCAGTTGACGCTAAACCACTGAGCTATCAAGAGAGGTATAAGTCTTTTGCCGAGTCTGTTGTACTGTTTTTACCCGTCGTGAGCGGGGAAATGTACTTAGCCTCGGCAATGACCCACCTCCGCCATGACAGTTCATTGGTACGTTTGGAACACGCAGCTCTTATTATGAAATTTTTATCACACCGTGATTTTTATACAATCATGAAGCTACAAATGTCGCTTAATATCAAATTCACGCTACCTCGGAATATCTCCGATGGAGAATTGTCGCCGAAGGGGAATTTATATATAAGTGATAAATGAATTGGTATCGTCGGGACACGAACCCTTGACACGAAACCTATTCAGCGACTCCAGTAGACGTAAACCACTGAGCTATCAAGAGGGTATAAGTCTTTTGCCGAGTCTGTTGTACTTTTTTACCCGTCGTGAGCGGGGAAATGTACTAGCCTCGCAATGACCCACCTCCGCCATGACAGTTCATTGGTACGTTTGGAACACGCAGCTCTTATTATGAAATTTTTATCACACCGTGATTTATATACAATCATGAAGCTACAAATGTCGCTTAATATCAAATTCACGCTACCTCGGAATATCTCCGATGGAGAATTGTCGCCAAAGGGGAATTATATATAAGTGATAAATGAATTGGTATCGTGGGGACACGAACCCTTGACACGAAACCTATTCAGCGACTCCAGTTGACGCTAAACCATTGAGCTATCAAGAGAGGTATAAGTCTTTTGCCGAGTCTGTTGTACTGTTTTTACCCGTCGTGAGCGGGGAAATGTACTTAGCCTCGGCAATGACCCACCTCCGCCATGACAGTTCATTGGTACGCGTTTGGAACACGCAGCTCTTATTATGAAATTTTTATCACACCGTGATTTATATACAATCATGAAGCTACAAATGTCGCTTTAATATCAAATTCACGCTACCTCGGGAATATCTCCGATGGAGAATTGTCGCCGAAGGGGAATTTATATAAGTGATAAATGAATTGGTATCGTGGGGACACGAACCCTTGACATGAAACCTATTCAGCGACTCCAGTTGACGTAAACCATTGAGCTATCAAGAGAGGTATAAGTCTTTTGCCGAGTCTGTTGTACTGTTTTTACCCGTCGTGAGCGGGGAAATGTACTTAGCCTCGACAATGACCCACCTCCGCCATGACAGTTCATTGGTACGTTTGGAACACGCAGCTCTTGTTATGAAATTTTTATCACACCGTGATTTATATACAATCATGAAGCTACAAATGTCGCTTAATATCGAAATTCACGCTACCAACGGAATATCTCCGATGGAGAATTGTCGCCGAAGGGGAATTTTATATAAGTGATAAATGAATTGGTATCGTCGGGACACGAACCCTTGACGACGAAAACCTATTCAGCGACTCCAGTAGACGCTAACCCATTGAGCTATCAAGAGAGGTATAAGTCTTTGCCGAGTCTGTTGTACTGTTTTTACCCGTCGTGAGCGGGAAAGTGTATTTAGCCTCGACAATGACCCACCTCCGCCATGACAGTTCATTGGTACGTTTGGAACACGCAGCTCTTGTTATGAAATTTTTATCACACCGTGATTTATATACAATCATGAAGCTACAAATGTCGCTTAATATCAAATTCACGCTACCTCAGGAATATCTCCGATGGAGAATTGTCGCCGAAGGGGAATTTATATATAAGTGATAAATGAATTGGTATCGTGGGGACACGAACCCTGACACGAAACCTATTCAGCGACTCCAGTTAGCGCTAAACCATTGAGCCATCAAGAGAGGTATAAGTCTTTTGCCGAGATGTCTGTTGTACTGTTTTTTACCCGTCGTGAGCGGGGAAATGTACTTAGCCTCGGCAATGACCCACCTCCGCCATGACAGTTCATTGGTACGTTTGGAACACGCAGCTCTTATTATGAAATTTTTTATCACACCGTGATTTTTATACAATCATGAAGCTACAAATGTCGCTTAATATCAAATTCACGCTACCTCGGAATATCTCCGATGGAGAATTGTCACCGAAAGGGGAATTTATATAAGTGATAAATGAATTGGAATCGTGGGGACACGAACCCTTGACACGAAACCTATTCAGCGACTCCAGTTGACGCTAAACCATTGAGCTATCAAGAGAGGTATAAGTCTTTGCCGAGTCTGTTGTACTATTTTTTACCCGTCGTGAGCGGGAAATGTGTACTTAGCCTCGACAATGACCCACCTCCGCCATGACAGTTCATTGGTACGTTTGGAACACGCAGCTCTTGTTATGAAATTTTTATCACACCGTGATTTTTATACAATCATGAAGCTACAAATGTCGCTTAATATCAAATTCACGCTACCTCGGAATATCTCCGATGGAGAATTGTCGCCGAAGGAATTTATATAAGTGATAAATGAATTGGAATCGTGGGGACACGAACCCTGACACGAAACCTATTCAGCGACTCCAGTTGACGTAAACCATTGAGCCATCAAGAGAGGTATAAGTCTTTTGCCGAGATGTTGTACTGTTTTTACCCGTCGTGAGCGGGGAAATGTACTAGCCTCGGCAATGACCCACCTCCGCCATGACAGTTCATTGGTACGTTTGGAACACGCAGCTCTTATTATGAAATTTTTATCACACCGTGATTTTTATACAATCATGAAGCTACAAATGTCGCTTAATATCAAATTCACGCTACCTCGGAATATCTCCGATGGAGAATTGTCGCCGAAGGGGAATTTATATAAGTGATAAATGAATTGGAATCGGGGACACGAACCCTTGACATGAAACCTATTCAGCGACTCCAGTAGACGTAAACCATTGAGCTATCAAGAGAGGTATAAGTCTTTTGCCGAGTCTGTTGTACTGTTTTTACCCGTCGTGAGCGGGGAAATGTATTTAGCCTCGGCAATGACCCACCTCCGCCGTGACAGTTCATTGGTATGTTTGGAACACGCAGCTCTTATTATGGAATTTATTATCACACCATGGTTTATATAAAATCATGAAGCTACAAATGTCGCTTAATATCATATTCACGCTACCTCGGGAATATCTCCAATGGAGAATTGTCGCCGAAAGGGAATTTTTATATAAGTGATAAATGAATTGGTATCGTCGGGACACGAACCCTTGACACGAAACCTATTCAGCGACTCCAGTAGACGCTACCCACTGAGCTATCAAGAGAGGTATAAGTCTTTGCCGAGTCTGCTGTACTGTTTTTACCCGTCGTGAGCGGGGAAATGTACTTAGCCTCGGCAATGACCCACCTCCGCCATGACAGTTCATTGGTACATTTGGAACACGCAGCTCTTATTATGAAATTTTTTATCACACCGTGATTTATATACAATCATGAAGCTACAAATGTCGCTTAATATCAAATTCACGCTACCTCAGGAATATCTCCGATGGAGAATTGTCGCCGAAGGGGAATTTATATATAAGTGATAAACCTGTTGTTATCACTTGCTAAATTCGCTTCGATGACTGTTCATCGAGCGGTAGCGTGTTGCTAACTTCGCCGTTGCTCATGTAAATCGCGGTGTGATGAAATTCGCAATACTGCGATGTTCCAAGCACCAGCGATATCATGGCGGTGTGCCGAGCTGGCCCGCTCGCTGCGACTGGCGCTGGCAGGCTCGTGTGTTGCTGCCTGCCCCCGCGATCAGCCTCAGAGTCGACAACTGTGAATTCGCGTTGTCTTTTATTCATTATCACTGCCCGATGTCCGAGTAACAATTGATAGCGGCATTTAACTATGTTCACTGCTAAATAAATTGTAATTAAAAACTGTAATAAAACTGCGTGTTAAACACCAGCAGATATCATGTGGGGAGAAATTGCGGAGCTGAAGTGCCTTTCCCCGCTCACGTGGCGGCAGCTGTGTGTTTATACCTCTGCTGATGTGCCTCCATAAATGATGTCGTCCATGTCAAGATTCAGCGTGGCTATTCATTATCACTTATATAAATTCCCCTTCATTCCATCAGCTCTAAAGCAAATCATTGTGTGCGACATTTGTAACTTCATGTTATATATATATATATATATATATATATATATATATATATATAATATCTGGCAGCTTGCTAAGTCCCTCATATTTTGTAGCTCTGCTAAGTCCCTCATATCTGGCAGCTCTGCTAAGTCCCTCATATTTGGTAGCTCTGCTAAGTCCCTCATATCTGGTAGCTCTGCTAAGTCCCTCATATCTGGCAGCTCTGCTAAGACCCTCATATCTGGTAGTTCTGCTAAGTCCCTCATATCTGGTAGCTATCCCTGAAGTGTAGGGACTTTCTGATTTAGGCCCCTTAGTCTGCCTTAGACATTCAGTCTGTAAAGTCCCTGCTCAAAGTGTTCTCTGTAATGAACATCCCGTTTTCTGCGGTGCCTTCACATTCGACCTGGGTCGGCCGAACACTTATTATTATCATTATTGTGAATTGTATATTTTATTGTCTGTTCAAGTGACCATGCATTATGTATATGTAACAGAGTATTTTTGTAACAAACCAGACATTGCTTTTATTGAGGCGAGTGTTCCCTCACACTCCAAGTGAGAGCATAGAATGAGCATAGATGCAGACATTCCCAACCACATACAAATTACCACGAACCTCTGGAACGGGCCTCCCTCCTCCCACGTGCTCCTCCACACACAGTTGCACCCCTTTCGATGACCCCACAGCGGACCACAGCAAAGTGGCCCTCCAGCGCCAAGACAGCTACCATACACCCACCAAAACACAGCCTCCCCTGGTTCTACAGGGTGAGAACTGGCAATTCAGGGTAACAGGCTAACCCGACAAGGTGTTGAGAGCGGACATCGCCATCAACGCCCTTCAGGGAGATATACAAGAAGATCGTCCCGTGGTTAACGACGACGTTGAGCCCCGCCACCTTCCAGGAGTTAAAAGCCACTCTCGTCGAGATCTGCTCCCTGCTGGTCTCTGAGAGAGCTGCCTGCGCCCTTGACCTCAACCCACGGCAGGAGGGATACCTCTTGGAAACGTGGCGTGCCCTCCAGGACCTCCTCCTCCTCCCCGAGACTGACAGCAGCAGCAGGCGCGAAGAAATCAGCCTGTCGAGGGAGATCTTCCTGCGGCAGCTGCTGCCAGAGGTCCGTGGGCAGATCACAGAGGCATACACCCTGCCGGTCGAGGACCTGATCAGGGTGGCGCAGCAGCTGATGGACTCAACGAAGGCAGCAAAGCAGGTGTCCATGCCCGCACACCCCGTTAACTGCCTCCAGCCGGAGGACCCCACCACAGAGGCGTCAACGTGCAGAGAAGCCATCCCACCAGCAGAAGAAGGAGAGGCTGGGGCTTTGCTGTTACCACCAGAGGCTGCCAGAGTGCAAGCCCCTGCCTTTTCTTCCCTCCAAAAAACAGGAGGTGGCCCACCCACAGGCCGCCATGGCGGCAGCAACTAAAACGCGGGACCCACGCGCAGTAGGCTTTCGTCTGCGACCTTCTCCGGCGGGATGATGTTGATCGACACGGGCCATGGTCAGTGTTCCGCACTTCAGAGAAGGACTGCAGACATCGCCAGATCCAGACTGCCTCTGGCTGACCGCCAACGGATCCCCCATCTCTCCTATGGCACCAAGCTCCGCAACGATCTCCATCGCCAGCCAGAGGTACAGGTGGAAATTCATCGTCGCGGACGTTAGGACCCCGCTCCTGGGTGCGGACTTCCTCACCCACTTCAGACTGGCAGTCGACGTCAGCTGCAAATGCCTGCTGGACACTGAGTCCTGCCAGTCCCCGCCCGTGTCGCTGGGCCTCAGGGAGCCCGCCGTCTGTTCTGTCGTGCCCCACTAGCATGGTTCCCCTCCTGAAGGAATTCCAGAAGTCTTCAGGCCTGAGCTTCTCAGGTGCCCGGAGGCCCCCGCCAAACATGGGATATATCATCACATCAAAACCATGTAGCCCCCACAGCACCTTCAGGAGGCCAGAGGCCTTTGCTGAGATGAAAAGGATGGGCGCCCATGCAGAAAACCCTGCTGCTCCCCCTTTCATGGTTGCAGAAAGTGGATGGCACCTGGAGGCCCTCTGACTACTGTTGGCTCAACCTCGCCACAGAACCACGACTACCTCTACCAACCATGCAGGACTAACGGCCTCCTTCCACGGGTGCAAAATATCTTCAAGTTAGATCTCTTAAAATCATATTTTCAGGTACCAGTAACCAGAAGACATCTAAAACCACCAATAAATCCGCGCCTTCGGGTCTACGACTTTGCCTTCTCCACTTTAGGCTTGAGGAATGTGGCGCAACTTCTTCAGAGGTTGTTGGACAGCATCCTGGGGGACTGGACTTCTGCGTCTGCATTCAGTGATATCATAATTTTCCAGATCCCAGAAGGGCACCTGCGTGCATCTGGAAGGTCCTGCAACACCTGCAGAGAGTGTATGTCGTCCAGGTTTATTACGTGCACAGCCGGTGTCGAAGTGGAAATTCTGGACCGAGATATCCCCCAGGCGTCCGCCCAATGTCATCGAAGGTCGAGGCTGTCTAGAAGTTCCCCACCCCTACCTCCATCAGGGCCGTACAAGAATTCCTCGGAATGGTCGACTACTACAGGAGATTCAGCCCCGGGGATCGCACACACCATGGCCCCGCCTGATGAGTCCTCAAGAGATGATCCAAAGACCTTAGTGTGAGGCCCGACCAACTGAGGCCTTCCTCGATGAAGGCTGCCCTCGCCAGAGCAACATCTTTGTAGCTGGGACTAACCTCCTCCAGCTGACGACGGAGCCAGCAACGTCGCCTGTGGAGCCGTCCTGGAACAAGTCACATTGGGACCCCTCAGCCCATCGCCTTCTTCAGCAGGAAGCTCAGCCCCACAGAGTCCTGCTACAGCACCTTCAACTGGAACTCTTACTTGGCATACCAGGTGTTACGTCACTTAAGTTCACTCCTGGAGAGCAGCCCTTCCACCAGTTGGACGACACCAGCCGCTGGTCCACGCCTTCATGAAGCTGGGCATGGTCCTCTGGCGCAACAGCACCGTATGACCATGCGAGTTCACCTGCCATCAAATACCTCCTGGCAGGAAGAACCCAGTAGCCTCGCCCTCTTGAGGATCAAGGTCGTGCAGTGCAGCTCGGGATCGACTTCACGAGGACCTTGCCGCTGGCCATGCGTCGCTGAAGTGGGGACGTGCCCCTCTGCCCTGCTCTGCTGGCGACGCTAACACTAGCGCCCCCGCCCCCTGCTGCCCGCCTCCCAACGTCAGCTGGTCTTCGCGTCATCCGGCTGTCCCACCCGGCTGGAAGGGCGGCGAGCTACTCACAGAAGTTTGCCGCAGCACGGCATACGAGAAAGGACTCGATGGCCTGGGCAGGCAATGCATGTAATGTCAGGCCAATGATGGCTTCTTTTACCGAGTCTGGGGTGGGCGGTTCCCCCAATAATAGCGGGCACATCACGTCGACGTAGTGGGCCCTCTTCCCCCATCAGGAGGAGCAAGATACCTTCTAACAGTCGTCAACGGCGCCACCAGGTGGCCCGAAGCTATGCCCATGGAAGAAGCCACCCCCAGTGCATGTGCAGAATCCCTCCTCTCCAGCTGGATTAGCCGGTTCGGTGTCCCGGACCACATAACGACAGGCAGAGGTCCCGCTTTCCTATCCGAGCTTTGGACTGCACTGGTACGCCTGCTGGGGACCACTCATCAACACACCACTGCCTACAACCCCGCAGCCAACGGAATGGTGGAAAGGTTCCACAGGTCCCTGAAGGCATCCCTCATGGCTCGTTGCACCTCCGAGAGTGGGGTACCAGCTGCCTGGGTCCTTCTTGGATTGAACTGCCCAGAGCCAGCGGCGACCCAGCCTCAGCAGAAAAGGCTCTGGGAGACCCTGGTAGTCCTGGGAACTGTCGCATGCAGCATAAGAGGGTTGGGAAGTTCGCCTCCTGCCAGAAGACAAACACCGACAGGACGTCCCCCTTCATACCTCCCGGTCTGTCCTCCGCCACCCACATCTTCTTCAGAGACGACGCCGTGCAGTCACCATTAACCAGGCCCTACAGAGGACCTTTCCTTGTGCTCGAAAGGGACAAAAAGGCATTCCGGGTAGCCGTCCATGGAAGGGAAGACTGGATATTGGTAGACTGCCTCAAGCCTGCATTTCTGGAGGAGGACATCGGGGGCGGTTCCCAAAGCTTCCCGTGCGCAGGAAAACGTCATGGGCATCCCCGGAAAACCCCGAAACCAAACAGAGGGGCTCCCCAACACACCATTCCAGAGGGCGCCGGGGAAGGCGACCACCCCCTCCAGTTGACATCGAGAAAGTGGAGCCCCCTCCATCGCCCCAGCAGATACCTGCTTTGATCAGACTTTACCTACATTTTGGGGGGGTGGTATTGTAAAGTCCCCACTGAACGTGTTCTCTGTAATGAACATCCTGTTTTCTGCGGTGCGGTGTATATGTGACAGAGTATTTTTGTAAAAGACCAGACATTGTTAATCATTATGTTTTCTGTATGTACCTGTCCTGTTTGTAAATAGTTTGACCTCAGGTCACCTGTAATCTTTGCCTGCAAGTCATCTCGTTATACGCGAATATCTATCGCTTTGTAAAGTGGATAAAACTCATCAATAAACGCAGTACTAGTCTTCCTGCTCATTATTTGGCGCCTCTCACCTCCCTTACAAAAAATATGTTGTTCCGCCCAGTTTAGTCTTTCGGATCCAACATTAGTACTCTGACTGTTGGGTCCTAGACGGATCATTTACACATAACATGAACCAGCAGCAACTCATTAAGCTAATGATAGTACAATTGCTGGATATAGCTTGTTGAAAAATGTACTTGAAAACAATAGTCCTGGGTGTCCGTGAAAAGTATCATTTCCTATTACCTGATGCTGTCGTACTTTCCTCGTCTATATCGTTGGCCATCTAGCCACTTTGACCAACGATACAGACCGTAAGGTACGACGGCATCGGGCTTCGAAAGAAAATGATGCTACCTCCCGTTTCATTTTGAACGAGAATAGCAGTGAATTAAATAAATTTGGTTGTTTTACTGTATGATACTAGAACCAGTTCCTGGCAGGTACCTCTTTACGAGAAGAATGTTGTGGCGCCAGTTTTAGTAACTATAATCAGTCAATTACGAGTAGAATACTACTCTACCCTGTTGATTTAGTTTAACTGATATCACACCATACTGGAAATTGTTTTTATTGACTGGCCTCCCCTGCACTTATTGATGAACATTGGTTTCTTTACCATATGCTCTGCTTCACAACGTTCGTGGAATGAAATGTTCACAGGATGACCCAAACCTTTGCACCTCATCCCCTTTTAATAAATATCCCCACCTACCCCATATTTGATAGCATTTGATTTTGCAATTGGGGATTTAACCTTCCTTGAAAATTTGCAATACAGAAGCTTTGCTTCAAATCGCTCCAAAGAAATATTATATATAAAACAATGTCTGTTATTCAGGTGTGTTATCAAATAAGTAATCTCAAACAAACTGATATGCTTTTTTTTTTACTCTTTGCCGCCTCATCAGTAAAGCATTTCAGGATTTTTTGATAATCAGACATGTACTACGTATCTAGTTCCATGAAACACTCGTCGTCGTATCTGTTTTGATCTTCAGCTGATACATTTTCCAGCTGTTTCTTGTCAGAGATTAATGCCTCAGCAGAAAAAAAAAAATATTGGAAACCGGGAAAGTGATGCAATATTATCTGACTTTTACAGATTCGGAATGATCGTAAAATTCATGAAAATCAATAGATTTCGACTATTTTTCTGCTGAAATCTGTTGCTTCAGATATATTTGCGTTAGATGTAGTTGGTTTCCTGTGTCATAAAAGTGGTGTGTTCACATTTCAGCTGAAATTTTTCATGGAAGTTTTAAAGGTTTGATAATATCCACGGAAACCTATGAGTCACCCGGGATAATATTATTTTTCGGATTATTACTGTGCTGCAGTCAATGTTTTTCACCTGTTTTGTGTAACATTTATAAAAAAAATAAATTGTCTTTTTTTATTTTTTTCAGAATGAAGACTATTCGTCGGACATGGGAATAAATGCGCACTCCTTTATGGGAAAGTAAATAGAGTACAACAGTAGCGAAGACAATATATATATATTTTCTAAAAAGAAACTAAGAGTCCCGAGAGGGCATATCTGATTACAGAAATGCCTCGTGCTACCTCTTGCAAGTTGAATGGTCAAGTATGAAGACAAATCCAACGGGAGGAGGAGGTGGTCAGTTCTGCGTCAGTAATGAAATTGTTGACCAGAATATTTTCACTTTGGTCACATTTTCATAAATACCTATCAAATCTCCTTAGTTATTAAACTAACTGGATTCAGTTTAATTCAACTAACATTTAAGAACAGTTCTAGAAATGCAGCTCTCAGATTGAGTTTAAGGTGAACTGAATAGGTTTCATAACAATGAAAACTGGCGATTCATTTTGAGCCAAGGGGCAAAGATTTGTCTTTCTGGGCTATTCAAATCTAACGATATCATTAACAAGTAACTTGCCTAACAATTCTGGAAACACAACCTAAAGGACATAACCCCAATGCCATTGTGGTTGACGCGCACTTCCATCTGGACAGAAGACTGGAAACTATCCCAAAAGTATGCAAGGTGAGGGCGTTGGGGGAAGGTTAGCGACCTGGGTTGCTGGTGTTCTTGGAGTGTGGGCTGGTTTGGCAGCCCTGGGATCACTTGTTGCTGCTACTATGTTTCCCCAGTGGGCATTAGTCAGGGCCCATAGTTTTAGCAGAGTCCAAGTCGCTCCTATAGACTTTGCAGAAGACGGATTAAAGTGATCATGCATAAGCTCTTCAACCCATTGTTACAACTGTTACGTTCAGACTGGGTCTATGGACTGCTTGCCGCACATCAACACTATGACCTTCAGTTATACTTAAGTTCATGTAATATATCTCTGAATAGTATTTGATCTGGATTAGAATCTTTCTCTTCCCTTTGCTTTACATATTCATATCCACGGTAATGTTTTCCATTTGACCCCTTTCCCCAGCACCAAAATTTCTGTTTTGAAGCCTCCACTCGAATATTAAATTTTCTTTGTTCATTGTCTTTATTTTGTCTCTTATATTAAATCTAACATTTAAATAAAAATGGCAAATATTATTAGTAGAAGACTTATCACAGAGTGCATCAAAAAAGACTTTTGAATCAAGAATTATTTTACAGAATAAACAGTTGGAAATATGTGGAACAACTTTTGAGTGTACTGGGTCTTTCTTTGTAGCTTGTGCTATTTCCTTGGCTGTAATAGGTAAGTTATATGCAGAAATTAAAAGAACACTACTATCATGTTCTTCTGGTGCCTTGTCTACAGGCAGTCTCGACAAAACATTTGCATTTCCCCATCTTTGATGTTATAATCGTATGCAGCTAATGTAATTGCCCAACATTGTAGTCATGCAGTTACTAACGTTAGTAGGCTTGCTTTTGGACCTAAAATCACCAACAATGGTTGTGGTCTGTAACTAGTGTGAAATTTTTTCTACCATAAAGATACATATGGAACTTCCTTACTCCATACATTAGTGCTAATGCTAACAATTTGTGAATAGTTTCTCTCTGCCTTGTTTAATACTCTAGAGGCAAAAACAATAATACTGCACCTAAACCTATGTTTGAAGTGTCACAAACCAACTTTACTGGCAAATCCATTTGATATTGTACTAGGAATATGGGTGAAGTATAGAGCGTCAATCACTGGGTGAGCAGTCTCCTGCGAAACTTGTGACCTCAGGCGGCCATACTAGAAGGTCGTTCAACTCATAGTTCTATACTTTATTATTATTATTATTATTATTATTATTATTATTATTATTATTATTATTATATTAATGTTATTATTATTTGCATTATTATTATTACAAAAACAGGTTGGTCTAAGCCTCAACCATTGTGGCCAAGACCAGTATCTGCTGTTGGATCTAAGCAGTGTTTAGCATAAATGGTTCCTGAAAATTACAGGCCTTTCTTTGCATAGAGTCACTAAACAGTAATGTACAATCACTAAACACTAACATTCGCAATACACTTACACTCACTAAACACTCCACTTACTATGCACTCACACTCACTAAACACATGCACTTACTATCTCCTCAGTAACACTAAACACTCACTGAATTCTCAACACTCACTAAACCTCACTATGCAGAAAGCGTCACTAAACACTCATAAAACACTAAACACTCACTAAATACTCACTGTGCCACAAACACTCAGTAAACATTCACTAAATACTCACTTAATCCTAAACACTCATCAAACACTAAACACTCACTAAGCATTCACTAAGCACCCACTATACACTAAACATTCACTAAGTACTCACTATACACTAAACACTCACTAAACATTCACTAAACACTCACTATACACTAAACACTCGCTAAACCCTTGTAAAGTCCCCGCTGAGCGGGTTTTCTGTGGTGACGACCCGTTTTCTTTGCTTCCCCTAGGATCGCTGCTCTTGGGTAACGAGTCACGCAAAATTCAAACAAATTGTTTTATGTAAATATTTACTTGCTACCAAATTGTATGTTATGTGTTCCTTCTTTCAGGTATCAGAATGTATGCTATTGCTCATTTGTGTAACTCAACGTGCTTTTGTTTGTTGTATTTATTACAGTGTTCAGTGGCCTCAGGTCACCCTTGTTCCCTGTATTCATGGCATGACGTCAGTCACCTCTATAAACGCCTGTCCACAATAGTAGCATTAACTTTATCGCTTCTGTTTCTTGACACCTCTCAAGTGGTGACCCTGGGTGGTTCCGGGCCATTAGCAGACTCACCGGCAGTCTTAGCTCAGGAACTGCCCACGCCCCTAGCGGACTAATTATGGCACTGTAACCAGCGTTCGGGCGTGCTGACTCTCGTCGGCAAATCACCAGCGTCATTAACGGACTCACACGGCGCGCTCCCAAGTGTGTATTGATGCGAGTATTCCACTCCAATGAAGAGGGCAATAGCGAGCATGGGCCGCTGAACATCCCTCCTTGTTCAGATTAACCGTAAACCTCGCAGATTCAGATGTTTCCACCCATATCACCGCGCCCTCCCGTTCCTCCACTTGCTGCCCGCGCCCGCTGCGCTGCCTGCCCGGCGCCCTGTCCCGCGGGTGAAGTAAAAACTGCCTACTTCGGCTGCCGCCTTTCACTCAGGAGAACCCATCAGCGTGGCTGTTCCAGGGTCGAGGTCGAGGTGACTGGCGGGTGGGGCCAGTGCTACAAGCCGACATAGTGATAAACGCCCTACCAGCGGAAGGTCTACAGGAAACTCGCCCGTGGGTGTCCGCGCACACCCCCTCACCTACCGCCACCTGAAAGCATCCCTCAGCGAGACTTGCTCCCTGCCGGTCGCCGAGGAGGCCGCCCGCCCTCGACCTCATCATCAACCCACGGCAGGAACAGAGCGTCATGGAGTCGTGGGGCATGGTACCAGGATCTCCTCATCCTCCCGCCGACAGCGGCAGTAAGCAATCCCGAAATAAGCCTGTCGGCGGAGATTCTCCTCGTCCAGCTCTTCCGGTTACTCAGATCCTAAAGCTACACCATGCCCCTCGAGGTCATCCGCGTAGTGCAGCAACTGACCGACACCGCAAAGGCAGCAAAGCGGGCATCAGCGCCACCACCGCATCAGTTCCCATTCAGCAGGAGGCGCAGAGGAGGAGATAGGAGCGTCACCAGAGGCGGCCACCACCATACCATCACAGAGGGAACCCACCGGAGCGCTACTACTACCAGCGATACGGCAGAGATGCCCGGAACTGCCAACCCCGTATGTTCACCGCCCAGCGAGTGGCAGCCAACAGAACAGGCCACCATGGCAGCAGAAGACCCGAATTAAAGCCATTAGGCTTCTATGTCCTCATTTTATCTCCCGGCAGATGTTGGTTGACACAGGAGCCGTCGAGATCAATATTTCCGCTGTCCAGGAGGACCTGAGCTCACTGAATCCGGCTGCCTTCATGGCCATCGGCCGGTCACCTCTTCTCTGGCACCAGTCCTGTCGTTCTCCATACTTGGCGGAGGCCTTCCTGGGACCGTGCGAGACGTGGGGTCTCACTCCTGGGCATGATTTCTCGCCACTTCAGGCGCGGTCGGCGTTGGTGTGACCTCTTCCAACACCGACTCCTGCTGCCCAGTCCCTCCCGTTGACAGGACCCAGTGCCCACCTGTCATCTGCTCCGTCGCCCCAGTACACAGCTGCAGAAGGTTCCCTGATGTAGTCAGGCCTGGGCTCTGTCAGGTCCCTGGGGTCCCAGCAAAACATAGCATCTCTCACCACATCAAAACGAAGGGGCCCCCTACACACGCAAGGTTCTGGAGGCTTCCCCCGCGGCGTCTTCAGGAAGCCAAGAACGCCTTCGCCTAAATGGAGCAAATGGGAATATGCAAAAAGGCCGCCAGCCCGTGGGCCTCTCCTCTCCACATGGTGCAGAAATCGGACGGCTCCTGGGGACCCTGCGGTGACTACAGGCGGCTCAACCTCGCAACTGAACCTGACCATTACCCCCTGCCAAACATGCAGGACCTCACAGCCTCCTTCCAGGGGCCAAAATGTTTCTAAGTGGATCTTCTAAAATCTTACTTTCAGGTACCAGTTGCTCCAGAGGATATCCCGAAAACCACCATCATCACACCTTTCGGGTCCTATGTCTTTGCCTTCTCCACCTTTGGGCTGAGGAACGCGGGGGCAACCTTCCAGCGGCTGATGGACAGCACCCTGGTGGACCTGAAGTTATGTGTCTGCTACGTGGATCATATCCTTATCTTTTCCAGGTCCCATAAAGAGCACCAGAGGCACATCCGGGCAGTCCTGCAGTGCCTGCAGAGAATGGCCTGCGTCATCAGGTTTGACAAGTGCACCTTCAGCGTCGAAGCTGACCTAGGTACGAGATATCCCCGGATGGTGTCCGCCGCTCACATCAAAGGTGCAGCATGCAGGTTCCCGTCCCCACCTCCGTCAAGGCTGTCCAGGAGTTCACCGAATGGTGAATTACTACAGGGTTCCTCCGGGATCGTACACACAATGACCCCCCTGACGGAGGTCCTGAAAGGTCAACCAAAATCCTTGGTGTGGGGACCCAGCCAGCAGCAGGCCTTCTCCCTGATGCAGGCCGCCCTTGCCGAGGCAACCACCTTGGCCCACCAGGACCCCAGCGCGCCCCTCTAATTGATGACGGACGCCAGTAGCGTGCATCTTGGGCCGTCCTGGAACAGGCTGTGATGGCGCCCCCATTATCGCCTTCTTCAGCAAAAAGTTCAATCCCGCGAGGGCCGCTGCAACTGTCAACAGGGAACTCTGCGTGGTATACCAGGTGGTCCGGCACTTCAAGTTCCTCCTGGAGGGTAAGCCCTTCACAATCTACACGGACCACCAGCTGCTGGTCCACGCTTTCACCAAGCAGGGGGATGCATGGTCTTCCAGGTAACAGCGGCTCGCGGAAATTCACCTCTCCGATCAGAGTACACTCCCGACGGGCGTCCTATAGCAGGGCTGAGCTCAGCGGTTACCAGCTTGGGATCAGCTTCTGAAGACCTCACGAGAGCAGGCACTTCGACCCTGGAGACTCAGCCCTACCGCACTGCCATCACGTCCCTGAAGTGGCGGGACGTCGCCCTCACCCTCAGGGGTCCAAACCTCCTCTGCGACGTCAGCACCGGCCAGCCTCGCCCCCTGGTGCCCGCCTTCCGTCGCCGTCAGGTATTCAATGTCATCCACGTGCTGTCCCACCCCTCCAGCAGGATGACGGCCAAGCTGCTGACAGAAGTTCGTCTGTACGGAATGTGAAGGATGCGAGAACCTGGGCAAGGCAGTGCCTTGATTGCCAATCCAGCAAGTTAAGTCGTCACACGGGTCCGGGTAGGCAGAAGTTTCACAACCGGGGCAGCGGTTCGGCCATATACACATCGACATCGTCAGCCTTGCCCCCGTCAGGCGGACGGTACCTCCCTAACGACTGCCAAACCACTCAACCAGGTGGCGAGCTACGCCCATGCGAAGCCACCACCAGAGTGTGCTGAGGCCCTCCTTTCCAACTGGATCTTCGCCGAGCGTCGGACCACATAACCGCGACAGGAACCTGCCTTCCGTCAAGTTGTGGTCCCGCCTGTACGCCTGCTGGGGACATCTCACCCACTACCGCCCTCCTGGCCCCACAGCCAGCGGCTTGGTGAGGATTTCCACAGGTCCCTAGGCGTCCTTATGTCCCGCTGCACCACTGAAGTTAGATACCAGCTGCCATGGGTAATGCGGGTTGAGGACCGCCCCCAAACCAACAGCAACCGTCCGCGGCTAAGGAAAAATCTCTGGAGGAACTCTTGTAGTCCGGGCGAACTAGTAGTGAGGACCGCCGCAATCCGTCAGTCCAGAGGCTTCGTGAGATAGTCGGCAAGTTCGCCCCCTGTAATCAGACATATACCGACAGGTCAGTCGCCTTCATGCCTCCACCATTCACGTGTTCGTCAGGGATGACGGCCTGCCCACCACTGACCAGGCCTTACAGGGGGCCCTTCCGCATGCTGGAGGAATGACGAGCTTTCTGGCTCGCCCTCCGCGGAAGGGCGGTTGGTGACCGATTGAAGCGCGCAAAGCCCACCCTCCTGGAGGAGGACACAGGCGTCTTTCCTGCATCGCCAGGCAGCCCGTCTCCACAGCCAGGCTGCCTCAGAAATGAACACGTGGCGCCCCAGCCCACCCACAGCCAGCGCTCCGAACTCAGGACAAAACCCGCTCGCTTCACGCGGCGGTGGCACTCTTCAACCCCAGTAGATACGTCGATTAATCGAACATACCCGTCTTGAAGTGTTGGGGTTGGAGTGTTTGTAAATACCACAGACAGGTTTCTGTGGTGACGACCCGTTTCTTTGTCGCCTAGGATCTCTGCTCTGGGTAGCAGGTCATGCAAAATTGAACATACCCAACCAAACAAATTGTTTTATGTAAATGTACCTTACCAAATTGTATGTTATGTGTTTCTTCTTTTCAGGTATCAGTGTATTAAACTCTATATTGCTCATTTGTGTAACTCAAAGTGCTTTTGTTTGTTGCATTTATTGCTTGGTGTTGACCTCAAGGTCACCCTTATTTCCCATTGTATTCCTCGATTGTGACGTCAGTCCATACCATCCTCGGCTTTCACCTGTGTCCCCAATAAAAGTATGAAATTACTGTCCTGCTCGTTTCTTGTTACCTCTTAAACCTAAACTTGCTCATTAAACCTCTAAATGCTCACTAAATCTAAATGCTCATTAAATCCCTAACACTCATTAAACACTAAACAGTCAATGAACATTCACTAATCACTCATTGAACACCCACTAAAGACTTACACACCAAACATTCACTAAAACACGAATTTTCACAAGACATTCGCTAAACACTCACTAAACATTCACTGAATACTTACTAAAGATTCACTAAACCTCCAGACGTTTGCTGAATACTTACACTAAACATTCACAAACACTAACATTCACTAGGCTTAGACACTCACTAAACACACTAAACCTAAAAAATCAAACATTCACTGAATGTGTACACTAAATTCACTAAACACTAACATTCATAAACTAAACAGTCACTAAGCATCACTGAATACTTACACAGTAAACATTCACTTAAACACTAACATGCACTAAACCTTCATAACCTAAACATTTAAACCACTGCCACTAAACATTCATTAATCCCTAAACTCACTAAACATTCACTGAATACTTACACACTAAACATTCACTAACATTCATAAAACATTCACTAAGCCCTAAACTAAACATTCACTAAACACTTACTCACTAAACCCTAAACATTCACTATACGCTTACTCATTAAATATTAACGATAAAAAAATCACAATCACACGAAGCCCATGTTCAATTTGTGGGTTACCAGCCTTTAAAGATGGCCACAAGGCTTTGCAGTGCCGCCCTGGTGGAAGACCACTGAACTACGTAGTACTGGTATAGAGATCGCAACTCCAGGTATACACCCTCTACCGGGTGAAGTCACTTCTGCTTTGATTCTTTCAGAGGATTTTTGACATTCCTTTGTCCAATTCCATTTAACATCCTTGTTCAGCAAATTATATAATGGGTGTACAATCATTTGCAAAGTCTGAATGAAATTTCCATAAAATGTTACCAAACCTAAAAATGACTACGATTCCTTGACATTTTCTGTTACCTTGTACTGCATTCACTTTACCTTTTGTCTTGTGAATTCCTTTACCATTTATGATAAAGCCTAACCACTCTACTGAGTCAACTTCTAAAATACATTTATTCTTGTTGACGTTGGTATTATGTTCCTTCAGTTTCGGTAGAAATGCGTGTAACCTTTCTCTACACTCTTTCTTGTTTTTTTCCAGCTACTAATATATCATCAATAAAAATTAATACTCCTGACATACCTGCAAATATTTTGTCCATTTTTGCTGCCATACTGCTGGACTGCTAGCAACTCCATATGGAAGTCTTTTTGGATGATGTAGCCCTAAATGTGTGTTTACAGTACACAATTTCTGAGAATATTTGTCCATGCCAAGCTGCTGAAATGCTTGTCTTAGATCTACCTTTGAAAATATAGAGCATCCTGACAAAGTTGCGAATATGTCTTTGGGATTTAGCAATGAATGTTGAGCTACTTGCAATTGTGGATTTAGTGTTACCTTGTAATCTCCACTAACTAACCTACAATGACCTTAACAGTAGAACTCATGGGTGGCAACGTCTGGAATAAGCTGTTTTTCATTGTGTATGGAATTGGTCTTGGAGCAAAAAATCTAGAGGTAGCATTCCCCTTTAAAACTAAGACTGCTTGTTATTGAAATTCCTTCTGTTGGTTCATGTTTTGTACCTGTAACCCTTAGAATATTGGGTCAGTCTAGACCCAATAACGTTTGTCCTTTACCTTTGACTATTGACAATGGTAACTTGCCTATCTCTTGATCATTGTACTGTACTTTTGTGATGAACCAACTAACTACTACTGTGTTTGTACCGCTGTAACTCTTGAGCACCTTGTCTGAAGGTTTTATCACTAGGTTAGATATCGTTTGTGTGACTCTTTCAGAAATTACTGTCGCATCTATCTGCATGGTAGTGGGTTTCCCATTTATTTCTGGAGCCATAGGATGTTCCTGGCCATCTTTGTTCACAGAATTAATGTGAAATACAAATTCTTCTACTTCTGCTGTCTTATGTGCACTTTCTTCATTTGTGCCAGAGCCATCATCTGAATTTACGGTTCTATTGATCTGTTTAGTGGTCTTTTACTTAGCAAATTTACATTTGTTAAATGACCATGCTTTCTGCAGTTATTGCATGTCTGGCCTGACGCTTATCCCAATCATTGCTATAATGATCCTGTCTACCACATCTATAGCATGACTTCTTTTGGAGTTTCTGTGTGTGTAGGTGACTTTGATTTGTCTGCTAGTAGGCAATAGGTTTACCTTGTTATCCCGGATATACCAGGGGATAAGCTTACTTGTTTGATGTGTTTGCTGCCTGCATGTTGGTAGCTTTCTTTTTATAGGCTACTTAACTTACCTGGCCACTGCTGTCATTATGACTCTTTCCACAGTGACATTTGATTGGTAATTAGCCATTTCTAAAGCTCTCGCTATTTCTGAACTCTTTGCAAGGGAGTTTTCTTTCTTGTAGCAATTTCCTTTTTATCTCTTGTGAATTACTCCTTTCTGTAACTTGCTCTATTAGCCTCTCTTCTAGATCAACAAATTCACAAGTTGCAGCTAATTTTTTTTAACTTAGTCACAAAAGAGTGTATTGTCTCACCAAGTTCCTGTGATGCTTGTGTGAACTGATGACACTCAAAGTAGTTATTGGTTTGAGGAGCAAAATATTTTGTGAGCCCTTCAGTTGTGTCCTGCAATGAATCATCTGTTAGATTCAAAAGTGTTGTATACGTCTTGAACTTCCAGACCTACAGTATGAAGTAATAAAGCCTTCTGCTGCTTTCAATAATTTTCCCCTGGTGCTTGGTGCTTTTAGATAAACCTCGAAGCTGCCTATCCAGTTTTTCCATTTTGTACCCACTGGTTTAGGATCATCATCGATAATAAGTTGTCTAGACTTGATATATAGTGGCATGTTTGCTGTGAGGTACCTGGGATTTTGGGTTGGGTTAGGCAATTGGAAGTATGGGTTAGGCTACCACTGGGAGTTTTGACAGAGGCTCTAGGAAGTTTTGACCTAAGTTAGCCTATATTAGATTCTGTTAAATCTAGTTTATGAATTCCTACTAAAATTCAATCTAGGCTAAACCAGTTTAATTTTATATTGTAATATTCCACATTGCATACAACTACTACCTTGAGCCTTTTTTTTTCTTAGGTTATAAGCTTCATGAGCTTTGCCTGGTATGTAGGCTATACTTGCATAGACCTACCTTGAGCCCTTTGTACCCTCTGAACCAACCCATTTGCCCTTTAGACACTCCCAATGTGGCACAGCGCTGGATGATTGCTGGTTTGAGTGTGATGAAGGCATCCAGTTGAGATTGCCTTTGACTTACGGTTGACGTTGTCTCCTTAGCCTTGGAGTCGTCATCTGCTTAGGCTAGAAGGGTGTAGCCTAGAAATGCTCCATTTGTTTGCTGGATTCGTCTCTGCTTACATCACCATTTGTAGTGTACGTTATTGTCTCTCACACTATTACTTCTTTGGCTCTTACTGAGTGGAGAGGAAAGATGATATCTTAATGTATGTTCTAGGATCCATCCTTGTGCCATTTGTGGTGTATGTTATTTGATATACCCACCTGTTGCTTCTTTGACTCTTACCGTGGAAGAGGAAAGATAGTATTACAATGTATCTCTGTATCCCATCCTTGTTGCCATTTGTGGTGTATGTTGTTATACCACAACATTGCCCGACTCTTACGTTGGAAGAGGAAAGATGATATTTTAATGTATGTTCTGGATCCCATCCTCGTTGCCATTTGTGGTGTGTTATTTGATATACACACTATTACTTCTCTTCGACTCTTACTGGTGGAAGAGGAAGATGATATCTTAATGTATGTTCTAGGATCCCATCCTTATTTGCCATTTGTGGTGTATGTTTGATATACCCACACTATTACTTCTTTGACTGCACAGTGGAAGGAGAAAGATGATATTTACAATGTATGTTCTAGGATCCATCCTCGTGCCATTTGTGAATTGTATGTTGTTGATATACCCACCATTTCTCTCGCTCTTACCCGTGGAAGAGTAAAGATGGTATTTTAATGTATGTTCTAACATCCCATTCTTCGTAGCTGTGGGCCGAGGATGAAGGGCAATAATAAAGCGATATCTTCTTGCTGCTCTTTATTGGGTAAGCTACATCTTAAGGCGTAGTAAAAGAAGAGTATAGTCTACAAAACATATGAGTGTATTAGATAGGATCATAACAAGCATGTGAGCATCATATTAAGGAATCTTATCCTACATACATGAGGTAGAACTTACAGGATCGAAGCCTGTGTTCAATACTAACACAATAATAATTTGTTATACTTATACATTACAATATTACGTTACATGATGCAATACTAGTGCAATAGCTTTGAACTGAATGAGTCCACGGAACATACATAACAGGGTGTACCACTGTATTCACTGGCTTTGAGTTTGAGGAAGGTTAATGGTTATACTACCTCAGCCAATTGAGCAATGGTGGCAAACTTCTGAGAACAGCGCTGCAATACTTTATGTTCATACGTCCAAGGCTGGGAGGGTTGCAAATTGGCCAAGAGATGTATGCTGGCATTACACCAGGCCCAGTTTTGGCCATGCAGTAGGTTAGGTTGGGTTAGGGTAGGTGTGAAACATAATGAGATTATTTTCAAGTAGGTTAGTTTTAGATATTGCATCCCGGTTTTTTCAGGGAAAGGGCCTGGTACTCAGTTGCGTTTCGGGAAAATGCGGGAGGTTTAAGAGCTAGGAGATTGGCAATGTATCCAGTGGTGTTTCTGATTCCAGGGTGGTATTATATCTAGTGAATGATACTTCATCTTCTGGACATGCATATGTTAAACTAACAGAAGACGGCAGGGAGACTATATCAACTAATTTTGCTGAAGTTAAAGGTGGCTAGAAGGGGGTCACTGTATGCAGTGACTGTGCAGAGGCTGAAAGGAGATGAAAGGATGACGCTGTAAACTGATGGTGGAGAGGTCAAAGGAAGCTGGAAGAGTGGCGTAGCATCATGACCATAGAAAAGGAGTTAAAGGAAGCTTTGTGGGGATTTGGGGTGGCAGTTGGCGCTATGTTTACTAGCTGTCCAAATTTTGAAGGAGATCTGAGATATTAGTGATGTATCCAATTGCATTACAGAGGGTCAAGGAAAAATGGGAGTGTGGCTGTTTAGAGACTGAATGAAACTAGGATGGTGTAACTAAAAGCTACTAAAGGTGAAAAGGTCAAAGGAAGCTGAGAGGGTGGCACTGAATCAGCTTGCTGTGCTAAGGTTGAAGGTAGCTGAAAGTTTAGCACTATATTCCCTGGGGATGCAGAGATCATAGGAATCAGGAAGGGTAGTACTACTGTATGTGCACTGGGTGCATAGAAACCAAGAATGCTGGAACATTGCCACTACAGTATATTCATTGGTGGTGTAGATGTTAAAGGAAGCTAGTTTGCTAGCAATGTGTCCACAGCCTGGGCAAAGTAGAGGGGTGGCCCTCTTACAGCTGACTGCAGAGTTCAAGGAAGCTGGAGGGTAGCAGTGTATCCCCTGGCTGCACAGGTCAAGGAAAGCTAGAGGCTGGCACTTTATCCGCTGGCTTTGTTGAATTTGAATTAAAGAGAGAATGATACTAAAATCACTGGCCCTATAGCAATTGCAGTAAGCTAAAGGGCATCACTACCACTGTATTTCCAGGTGGATGGAGGGAACTTTGTATCTACTGGCTACTTACACCTTTTAAATTGGAGAGGTCAAAATTTTTGGGGCTGGTTAGTATCCACAAAGCAGTGAAAACTCAAGAAGCTGGGAGGTGTCCACGGTATCTAATGGCTGTGGTGAATGTGAATGAAGTTAAGAGTGGCACTACAGTACAGTATATCTACTGACACTTTTACTATAGTCAGAGATGGAACAGAAAGGATTATGAAACGAAAATAACATTCAAACACAGCATATTATGTTCATATCAAGAAAAATAAGTTCCAGAATTGCCACAAATTTTGTTGTTCATCGACATAATTACCTGATTTGCTTTCTTGTACCAGAAAGTTACTGGGCTTTACAGCTGTTATGTTTTTAAATATGCCTGCTTTACTGACAGCGTAAATATTTATAAATATATATATATATATATATATATATATATATATATATATATAGTATATATATATATATATATATATATATATATATATATATATATATATATATATTGTCACGATGTGTATCAAGTACCTGGTTATTACCATGTAATCTGAAAATTCAAAAATATACCTCACTTCAGCCAGGTACCTGAACTCTCATGACATTAATTATTATGACTGAGTTCTATAATGTAACAGTGATCCCTTAAGAAAAAACTCATTTATCAATTACTTGAAAAATCCAATTAAGTCTATCAGAATAGGTGTGAGGTATCAAAATTTAAACTAGAAATATTCTAGAGTAGAAGGGCATCACTCCATCAAAAAACTCTTAACTGTCTCCCTGGTCTTAATTCACTTTAGCAAAACTAAAAGAACAAAACATGTTTACCACTTTGCCTTATGCACACACAATCAATCCTATTCACTGGTGATCAATAAATGAAACACTTTTTCTAAAAATGTTAAATACAAAAAATTTATTTTTAAATTCAAAGTTTATAACTAGAATTCACAATTAATTAGAATTCAAAATCTGAAAAATTTATTATTACTCGAAAATAACACAACACTCAATCAATTCTTGAATTAAATTATGAAACAAAACTAATTCACAAAACTTTATCAGAATTTAAATTAATCAAGCAAAATTTAAACTATCAAGAATTACTCAATGTTTAAAAAGAAAACTCTTAATAAGTGAAATCAAGTATGCAATGTTAATTTATACCAAGAAATATTTAAAATGCTACGTAAATAAATGTTGCATCACAACATAAAAAATGTGAAAATATAAAGAGATTGTAAATAGAAAAACACACAAAAATACACATAAGATTTATCAATAATGATTTCACTTGGTAAAAATTTCCTAACTTATCATACCATGGTATTAATAAGTAAAATTCACGTTACCTTACACAACCGTGTGAAAACCTCTGTAAATCACTTGCTGCAGCTGCGTTACCACAAAACACACTTTTTACCAGGCGCCGTTACAAACTAGATAACTTTGTTAAATTCAGATCTCAAAAGTTAATGTTAAAATGTGACCACAAAACACTACGTTAATCTCTTTCTAAGAACGAGAGAGAGAGAGAGAGGGAACCTGATTGACTGGTCTCAGAAATCAGAATGAAACAAATTTTAGGATTCCAGTAACACGTGAAATAATTACATGATATCATTAAAGCATTTTGTGTACGAGATACAAAAGTTCTAGAAGCAGGGAAGTGACGTCATTAAAGCATTTTGGGTGCGAGATACAATGGAGAAGCTTCTAGAGGGAAAATTATGTCATCCCAGTAAAACGTTTTGAATGCAATCTTACAAAACATGACGGAATTGATCAGGACACGTATTCTTTCTCTCAAAGTGGCATACGTGACTCGAACATGTAACAACGTGAAATCACTCGTCTCGAGCCCGTATGGGAGGAATCAGCGTTTGTTTTCGCAACCTGTCATCACTAACCCAAAACAAAGCGTTTTCTCTTATCTCAACTGATGACAATTGAAATGAAACAAGTCCTGGTGGACACACACACGTGTTTATAAGCTACGCTTTTACCAAGAAAGATATTATTCAAAACTACGTTACCATTAAAATTGTTTTAACAATTCTAAATTATGTAATCAAGTTATTTAATCATTATTTCTTTTGAGATCTGATGCCAACCTAAATAAGACACTTTAGCGATCATTATCATTATACACAACACATGAAAAAGTATATATGTCAAAATTATAGGAGGATATACGTATTAGAAGGCAACATCATAAAAAAAATATATATATATATATATATATATATATATATATATATATATATATATATATATATATATATATATATATATATATATATATATATATATATATATATATATATATATATACATATATACATATATACATATATACATATATACATATATACATATATACATATATATATATATATATATATATATATATATATATATATATATATATATATATATATATATATATATATATATATATATATATATATATATATATATATATATATATATATATATATATATATATATATATACATATATACATATATACATATATACATATATACATATATACATATATACATATATACATATATACATATATACATATATACATATATATATATATATATATATATATATATATATATATATATATATATATATATATATATATATATATATATATATATATATATATATATATATATATATAATATATATATATACATATATATATATATATACATTATATATATATATATATATATATATATATATATATATATATATATATATATATATATATATATATATATATATATATATATATAATATAATATATATACATATATATATACATTATATATATATATATATATATATATATATATATATATATATATATATATATATATATATATATATATATATATATATATATATATATATATATATATATATATATATATATATATATATATATATATATATATATATATATATATATATATATATATATATATATATATATATAATATAATATATATACATATATATATACATTATATATATATATATATATATATATATATATATATATATATACATATATATATACATTATATATATATATATATATATATATATATATATATATATATATATATATATATATATATATATATATATATATATATATATATATAGCCAACAGTCAAGCAACAAATTCACAATCAGGAGATCCATAAGACAAGAAGTCTTCAAAGTTCTTTATTTAGAAACGTTTCGTGCAATCCTTTGCACATCATCAGTCTGCAATAAATTATAAAGAGCAGTTAAGACTAAAGTTAAAATAACAATTATTATACCGACAGTAAAAAATTGTATAAAGTCAACATAAAAGCAGAAAATTTATTATGAAAAAATAAAATAAAATAAAATCAATAAATAAATATATTAAAATTCATCAAGTTTGTGAAGGAAATTTAACTACCTTACAGTACAACGCAAGAGTCAAAAATGGCCAGAAGAAACGTCAATGCCCAGACAACACCTTAAGCGAGAGAGAGAGAAACCGCAGAAGTGTTACTATTCAAATTAGGGGACAGGTGCTTTATATATAATGACTCAAAAATAAAAAGTATCATTGAAAGAGAAATAGGTTTTTTAAAATTAAATTTGATACCTATGAATCCAAAAAAGGTTGGAAATTTTTTCTCCTATAAGGACAAGTTGCAGGATTTTATGCGGTCCAGCATTATCTATAAATTTGAATGCCCAAGATGTCTTGGTACTTATGTTGGTTCCAGTAAAGACTGTTGCAAGTCCGCTATTACAGCCACTTAGGACTCAGTTATTGTACAGGTTCCGTATATCCAATCCAGAACTTTCTAGCATTCGAACACATGCTACTAAATGTAAAATTCATGTTGAAAAAACACATTTTTCGATTCTCAGTGCTACATCTCAAACTGCCTTTTAACTACCCTTGAGTCATTATATATAAAGCACCTGTCCCTAATTTGAATAGTAACACTTCTGCGGTTTCTCTCTCTCTCGCTTAAGGTGTTGTCTGGGCATTGACGTTTCTTCTGGCCAGTATTTGGATAAAGAAATTGAATACATAAGAAAAATAGGGACAGATTTATGTGATCCTTCACATATGCTAGATATTTGTTATAACAAAGCCCACAAAAAGTTTTATAGTGAAAGTAATATGAAGAAAGAAACCCCTAAGAACATTCTTGGCTTGCCTTATTTTAGTGGTTTTGAAAACATAAAATCATTGTTAAAACCTTTTAATGTAAACCTTGTATTTTCTTATAATAACACACTCAAAAGAATGTTAATAAAAAATATCCCAAAAGAAAACAACAACAAAATATATAAAATTCCATGTTTGGATTGTCCCTCTTTTTATATTGGCCAATCTAGCAAAGATTTAGATGTACGTATTAAGCAACATAAGTATTCAGTCAAAACTGAACAAGCATCCAATGCTATATTCATTCATTTAAGTGAAAACTCTCACAGGATAAATTGGACTGAGAGTTCAGTTATTGCCAGATCAAAAGATTTCTCTCCAAGAAATCTATTCGAGTCCGCAATTATCCAGCTTACTTCCAGTTGTAATTTTAATCTTAGCCCTGGCATGTATTATTTGGATCCCTATATTAGAAAAATGTTCATGAATGACCTAAAAGATAAAATCACTGATTTAATTACAAGGTAGCTAATTGATATATATTTTCTGTATATCCATATGTTTAATATATTTTTTTTATTTATAAAAACGTTCATCTTGCAAAAAGTTATTATTGTTAACCCTTCGTTAGTACCCTCACTGCTTGAAACACTGTTAGTAATAATGGGGTATTTGAACACCAATCTTAAATTTCATGTCCTGTTCCTTATCATTACATGATGTTCATTATGTTTCTTTGTGAGTTTTTATAGTTACCAATAAGTAAGAAAATCTACATTTGCTGATACTGAAGAATACTTTTGTATCAGATCAGGCCAGTC